>NC_056748.1:1107755928-1107758428 GCF_019279795.1 Protopterus annectens
TATATATATATATATATATATATATATATATATACATATATATATATACACATATATATATATATATATATATATATATATATATATATATATATATACACACACACATATACACAGATATATATATATATATATATATATATGTATATATATATATATAGACATATATACATTTTATATATATATATATATATATATATATATATATATATATATATATATAGATATATATATATATATATATATATATATATATATATATATATATATATATACCAAAGCACAAAAGAGACACACCACGATGATTGTTCAAGTTTTAATGAAAAATTAAAATAGAAACATGAAACGAACAGCTGTAGAAAGGAGTGAGCGCTTTCACGTTTTAACAAACGCTTCTTCAGACTTAAAATACATCTAAATAGTGTGTTCTTATATACTCACAGTTAATTGAATAATTAAGACAATTAAAATAATTATATCACAGTCATCCCTTATTAAAGGTATATTGCTACGTTAATAGTCTATATATTATTATATTATACTTTATCTTATAACTGTATATATAATGTAATAAATAGAAAATTTTTATGCAAAATATATCTAGTAAGAATAAACATTTTAAAATGACAATAAATAACAGTAATAATATAAGAACATATATATAAAAATATATAATATAAAAATTAATAACTTCAAGGCAAACTAAAATTTGGTATCCCACATTTAACTCTGTCATATATAGCAAAAATGAATTCATCACTGAAATGGTGTACCAGAATGATGAAATTATTAGACATGTACATATATACATCTATTTATAATAAAAGTATATGTATAAAAATATAGCATACATAGATTAAATTGACTTACTTGCTATAAAACATAGATATTAGTGACTATAAGGTCTCCCTTTTAGAAAAGGTTTAAGTGTTATTTTATCATTGAGGCCGTGGCCTCTATGTGCTTGTAGCCTTAATATCCATTTATTTTCCTTCTCTTCAGTTAGGTTCTTTATGTCACCTAATCTATCAGTTTTACTAACTAACTCAAGTACTTGAAAGGTGAATTTATGCTTAGATCCTAGACTCAGTACATGTCTGGCTAAAGCATTCCTGTCGTCCTCTCTATTTATGGCATATATATGCTCCCTGTTTCTCTCTCGTAGCGTTCTATTGGTTTTTCCTATATAGAATGATTTACATAATAGACATTTTGCCAAATATATCAGGTCTCTGGATCTACAATCAGCATATCTATCAAACTTAAAATTATTACCATTATCAGGATGTATAAAACTATTTTCCTTTGCTATATAGCTACATTGATTACAGTGTCTGCATGGGAACGTACCTTTCCTTTGTGATAAAGGAGCTGCCTTTATATTATTTTCATAACAGAGTAACCTCTGAAGGGATTTCATGTTCTTATATGTGATATCAGGCCTATCACTTATGATATCTTTCAGTCTGTCATCTACCAATAACATCCCCCAATTATTGGTTAAAATATTTCTAATAATATTGTTCCTATTTGTAAAAGGTATCACTATTTTATTCTTAGCTGTTCCTATCTTAGTTCTTTTTGTCCTATTACCATCTCCACTATATATATATATATATATATATATATATATATATACACACATCCTCCCCACAGTTAGATGGGCGTTCAAAAGACATGCGTAAATGGGCGTCCCTTCGATGAAGGCTGACATCTAGCTGACACCTCAGCATTCGTGAAAATCTACTGCCAATCATTAGCGGACTGGAGTTCAGCTGTGGCGACCCCTAACAGGGAAAAGCCGAAAGACAAACAACAACAACATATATATGTATATATATATATATATATATATATATATATATATACATATATACATAAACACACATATACATACATATATATATAAATATATATATATATATATATATATATATATATATATATATATATATATATATATATATATATATATATATATATATAATAAAACCCAACCCGATGGTCGTAATGCAGCCTATTCAATATAATCCAATAAGAAATTCCAGAAGAAATCTTGCTTCAAAATAGATGTTACCGGTTTATTATAAAAAGAATGTTAGCGCTATCGCAGTCTACACCGCTTCATCAGACATTACAATAAAACAGCGTTCTCTATAACGTATATATAGCAACATTTAAAAAACGTCACATCCTCTTAAAATTCAAACATCATTTCCTATCTAAGACAAATGTTAACACATTTAATCACAATTAAAAATATATAGTAATTAGTACCTCATTATTCAAAAATCAATCATATGAAGTGTTTGTAAATGGCGATAGTCTACCTATGCAGGCATCATAAAACCAATATGCAGAAAATACCAACGAACCTACAACAGATAAATCAGTGCATTATTTAGACTAAGCAAACAATATATATATATATATATATATATATATATACACATATACATACTCATTCTTACTTTCACCTAATGAGCCCATGACTGAAAAT
>NC_056748.1:1107763428-1107768428 GCF_019279795.1 Protopterus annectens
TCAGTCACATATTTTCTGTTCTGGGTATAATAATTTGACTTCTTTAGAAAAACAAGCAGTCAAATCACTAAGTAACAATCATAATATAGTAATAGTAGGGGCTGATAAAGGAGGGGCGGTAGTCATATGGGGCAGAGAACAATATTTAAAAGAAACACAAAGACAGTTGTCTGATGGTCAGTTTTATTTGGAGCTACATAGTGATCCTACTTTCGAATATAAAACAAAAATTGATGAGTTTTTACAACAGGCCACAGACCAGGGTATTATTACTTCAACACTCAAGGGACAGTTACAGGTTAAGCATCCAGTACCACAGTGTTTCTACATGGTCCCGAAGATTCATAAAACATTCGAATATCCACCAGGTTGCCCTATAGTGGCAGGGAGAGGTTCATTGACTGAACCTATTTCACAATATTTAGAATATAAATTAAAAGAACTTTTGCCGCTAGTAACAGCTAGGATTCTTGATACCAAACAGTTCCTGTCACTAATGGAAAATTTGCATATTTCATCAGATGAATATTTGGGGACCCTTGATGTTCAATCATTATATACTAGTATCCCCCATGAAGAGGGGATTAGAGCTGTGGAATTTTGGATGATAGAAGCGGGTTTATATAGTATTCATGAAAAGAAAATTTTTGGTTAACCTTCTTACATTAGTATTGGAACATAATGTTATTTTGTGTGACAACCATTGGTATTTACAAATAGAGGGAACAGCAATGGGGGCTACTTTTGCCCCCACCTATGCTGACTTATTTATGGGATTCTTAGAAATCCAATATATATATAAAGCCCCTGTTTACATTAAAAACCATCTTACAATGTGGCGTAGATACCTGGATGATTGTTGGGTTGTGTGTGTGTGTGTGTGTGGGGGGGGGGGGTGACTGTGATGCTTGGCAAAGATTTGTGGATTACCTTAATGAAAACGAATATGGTATTAAATTCATAGGGGGAATTAATAATTATGAAATAGAATATTTAGATGTTAAGGTTAGGAAATCACCTGATGGAGGTATAATTACAGACTTATATAGAAAACCATTTTCAAAAAATGCATTTTTGCATGCCAGTAGTTGTCACCCCTGCCACGCAATCCAAAATATCCCAGGGTCTCAATTTCAGAGAATTAAAAGGATTTGTTCTCAAAAAGCCACATATGAGACACAAGCTTTAGATCTAGAGAGTAAGTTTATTAACAGAGGCCATATAAGAACTAAGGTTAAACAAGCACATATGGTGGCTGATCAAATGGATAGGAATACTCTTTTGGTTGACAGAGATCGAGAAACTAGGGCATCAGGGGAAGTAGTGAGATTTGTCACTACTTTTGATACCAATACTTTTCGTATTAAAAATATTTTGGCCAAGCATTGGCATGTTCTGCATTCTGATTCATTCTTTACTAAAATAGTTCATGAAACTTGTCATTTTAGTTATAGAAAAGGTAAGTCTCTGGGACAGTGCTTCTCATCCTTTAAGAAGGGTAAGACGCAGATTGTTAGACCCAGTAATGATGTGGTGGGGAGTACTTATTGCGGAGCATGTAAATATTGCAAATTGATGGCCAAGACAAAATCATTCACTTCAGTTAACACCAAAAGAGTGTTTGATATAAAATATCTTATCAAGTGTAATAGTTCCTGGGTGGTATATATGGCTGTTTGCCAATGCGGAGATTTTATGTAGGACAAACTTCCTGTACTTTAAAACAGAGAATAGCTCTTCATATAAGTGATATAAAATGTCAAAGACTTCAAAGTGCTCTATATAAGCATAAGATGATACATACCACAGCACACTTTGTATTTGTAGGTCTGCATATGGTCACAACGCAGGGTACAACTGATGTATTTAAACATCGGATGTTAACAAAAAAGTAACATAGGTGGATAGTTAATATGGGGGCCCTCTTCAAACCAGGTCTCAATGACCAATGGTAACATATTCAATAGGTAGAAATGTTACACACATTTTAATATGACAAGATGTGTTTTGAATATAATAATATATAATATATCAATGAGTGATCTATGAAAAATGAACACATCTTGCATAGTTTATAAATATGAATGGCTTAGCAGGGACACATGTGTATTAATACTGATGGAGATATATATTTTCCTATAAAAATTATATATACATATATGTGTGTATATATACATATGTGTGTATATATAATATAAGTTTGTTGAGCACTATATATTAATTTTTTTTGCCATTTCTATCTTTATTGACTATGGAGGGGGATTTTTTAAGTTAGACAGTAATATTTTGTTTTTCCATGTAAATATGTAGGTTAGTCATTTAGAGTTTAAAGTTTGTATTTGAATGTTCACACTGTGTATATGGGTGCATGTCACTTTAAATAAGCACATTGGAAGAATGCACTTTGGTTATTTAAATCTGGGCTTTGGCTTGAAGAGATTGCACACTGATGATGCTGTAAGTGAAAATGGCCACCGGTCTGTGTATGAGCAGGCTTTGCCTGAATAAACGTCTTCCACTATGGCTGTTTGGATTTATTTGTGATAATATTTGTTGGGAAAGTGCTGGATTGTTCTTTTTTTGGGTGTATATCATGGATTCCGTGCACTTACAGTACACTCCATGCACCTAGCGTTTTTGTATAGCATATCCTCTCCGGTCCAGCTGGTGAATCTGGGAATCTTGAGGTAATGTTACAACTGCCCCATGTACACAGACAACCCTCTCCTCCTCCCAACAAATTCCAATACATGTGAAAGATGCAACCATATAGCCATACTGGAGGCTAAGCTCTCTCAACTCAGTACTGGCGAAACCAGTCAGGAGGAGAAGGAAACCACACTCACTACAATTTCAGTCTCACATAGACCTACCACGACAGCAAACCAAACACATAAACACACAAAAACATACTCGGAGGCTCTAAATAAAAATCTGCCTAAGCAGCAGAGACCTCCAAAGCAGACACCCAAGCAACCGCTACCCCAAAACAAAACACGTGCAACACAAAGCTCACAAAGCCAGTGTGCTGAACAGTCACAGCCCTTAAGGCTAAACAACACACCTGTTACACTTGTAATAGGTGACTATCGTCAGGCACACTGACGTCCCGCTGACCTGTCTGAACAAGGAGAAGGTCACGGTGAGCTGCCTGCCAGGCGCTAGGATCCGCCACATAACACAAGCACTCAGGTCACTCCAAGGCAAGTACAAATATGACTCAGTCATTCTCCATGCTGGTGTGAATGACCTGAGATGTACCTCCCTGGACTACATGAAAAGAGACATAGAGGAGCTCTCTGAGCATGTAGCCCAGACCGGTATGACCCTGACCTTGAGTAGCATCTTACCCTCACCAAGAATGATGCCACAATATGAAGACAAGATGATCAATTTCAACAATTGGCTTAAGTATTGGTGTCATTCAAAGAGGATCCAATGCCTGTCAGCCTGGGATGACATGCTCGACAAGCCACGATGCTTCGCTAGGGACGGCTTGCACCTGGCACCCCTGGGCTTTCGGATATTGGCAAAGGCACTTGCTACCCCCCATAGTGCCTTTTTTAGGCAAAGCACAAAAGACAAACCCACCTCCATAGGTATCACAAGGGATAAGAAACTAAGAGTAATGCTACTCAACGCCAGATGTCTAAACCTCAAGATGCACGCACTCGAAACTCTCCGTAGCATGGAGAACATTGATATCTGTGCAGTAACAGAAACCTGGTTCAAGGCTCCCAAGAGCACCCCAGCACTACCAGGTTATACCTCATACCATGCTTTTCGGCCCCAAAATTTGGACCAAACCACAAAAGGAGGGGGAGTATCAATATTCGTCAAAGATACCCACACCTCCAGGTTGGTGGCACAGCACGAAGCATCAGAGACTATCCATGTGCAACTAACAGTGGGTAAAACTGCCTTCCAGTTTATAGCCTGCTACAGACCACCCTCCCAAACCCAGGAACCCCACTCAGCCTTCCTGACAACACTGGAAAATATGAAGGTCTCTCCAAACACCATTATATTGGGCGACTTCAACTACCCAAACATAGACTGGGAGCATTACTCTAGCTCCAACACCCTAGCCGAAAGGTTCCTAGAATTTATAAACTCAAATGCTATGGAACAACTTGTTAAAACTCCCACAAGAGGGGAAAACATACTGGACCTGATCATCACCAACATGGGGACTCTATGCTCCAGACCAGAAGTGTATCCCTCACTGGTAAGATCAGACCATAAACTAATCTCACTGGATATTCACATACCAACTCCACCCCCTGCCCTGAAAACCACAGAGAAAAACTTCTCTAAACCAAATTTCACACTCCTCAAAACTGAGGTGGAATCCTTCAAAGCCCCCGGGCCTGTGGAAAATACGGCCCAGACCGCAGAATCCTTTATAAACACATTCTATGAACACCTTCAGGAATGCATGGATCATGCAATCCTAAATAAAACCAAGACCCAATCCTCCAAAGTCAGACGTCCTGTCTGGTGGACCCCAGCCATAAACAAACTGTACAATAGAAGGAGGAAGCTACTACATGATAGAGCAAAATCCCAAAAAGGGAAGGCATCTCTGATCAGTACTAGCAAAAAACTACGGGCACTCATAAAATCATCTAAGGCCAGCTTCAAGAGAAAAACTGCACAGGACACTAAGGATAATCACAAGGCTTTCTTTAGTTATGTTAGGAACCTGGTTGGGAATTCCCATATATGCTCAGAATTAGTCCAAAATGACAAAAAATACACCAAACCCACAGACATCGCCAACATCCTAGCTGACAAGTTCAGTGCAAACTTCTCCCCCCCCCCCTCAACACCAAAAGGGCAAATATCTATCCCAGCAGAGTGCTGCCCCCCTGACATCTCAGATGCTCAGGTAAGAGCTGCCCTATCCAAAGCAAAAAACAAAGCATCAATGGGACCAGACGGTGTCCCAGGCTGCGTCCTACATGAACTCCAAGAAGAGCTAAACCCAAACATAAAAC
>NC_056748.1:1107772105-1107787105 GCF_019279795.1 Protopterus annectens
TATATATATATATATATATATATATATAAAAACTGCTAACGAACAAATAACAAACAGTGAGCCAGTAGAATGTGATTCATCCAGTTTAATGTGCTGGACTTCCTTAGAAATGTAATAGTACACCACAATTCCAATATATAAAGAGAGAATAACATGTTATGAAATGACATCATACCCTATAACCCAAACAAGAGCCAATACACAATGAATTATACATAGGACTGAAAGTAAAAGCTCATGAATAATATAAACAAACTATAACTGTCATAGTGTAAATTGTAAACAGTATGTTTATTATTTGATCGTTAGCAGTTCCGAAGTTTTTTGTCATATTATTCTAGTTCTTCGAGTGTTTTTGGAGTTCTGGTTTTATATTATATATATCAACCATAACATTGTAGGAGAAAGGGGCTCGGACAATTGTAGGGCATCACTGACTACTTGTTGTGTGAAGCTGGAGTTAAATTTGTCTGTGAGTATATTTGCAATTTTTTTAGGGTCAGTGTGAGTAAAACTATTATAAATTAATTCAGAGCGCTGCTGCTATGCAATTTCTTAATTATGTAATGAATTTAAAGACGGATTTATCATAACCTTGACTTTATAGGTTGGTACTAGGCTATCGGCCCTAGGGCCTATACAAGCCTAGCCATAACAATTCCCTGGATATTTCTTCCCACAATATTTACTTCCCTGGACCCCTGTCTAGCAGGGAGACTGATGTGACCCCCCCCGGGGTGAATTTCCTATCTCCCATCCAATCGTTAAGGTTCCTTTTGAAGAGGGCCAAGGAGTTGCTCTGCTTCACATGTATGGGCAGTCTATTCCAGGGTATGGGGAGTCTCTGGGTCAGGAACTTATCCTTCCAGCATGTTTTGTTCATTGTGATAACAAGGTTTAGATTCCTGGAGCATGTGGCTCTGAGGGATTGGGATTTCTTTAAGTGGAGCATGTCCAACAGCTCAGGGCTTGACATGGCCTTGTATGTTAAGCGGAGATCGCCTCTGAGTAGACAATATGTCATAGAATATAGCTGGAGTTTTTTTAGATGGTGAGCATAGGGCATCTGCTTTAGGCCTGTGATGCTATTTGTTCTATCTATATACAATTTATTGTCATAAGTGACAACCTTGCACTTGGATTTTGAGAGCCCATCATTTAATGAATTGTATATAGATAGAACAAATAGCATGAACTAAGAGGTCCTATAAGAGCTAGATACTGGAGAATGTAAAAGTAAGCTGCCTTGGTGAAATGCAAGCATTAATAAGCTCTGTAATAAAAGAAAAAAAAGATAATCAAATGTATCCACATTAAACACTAACAAAAAGAGCAGCATAAATCAGAAAGTTACCATAAGGAAGATTGTGACACACAAATTAAAATTAACTTCTGATGTGGATATTCTACAAAAGGGCCTTACAGAAACAGATGCTTGGTGCTAGAGCCATGGGCTCAAGCTTAATGCCAATAAATGTATAGTGATCCCCTTTGGGAAAAAACATGTACCCATGAATTACTACATAGGTTTGCCTTTTTAAAGTCCGTATATTCAGAAGTGCGCATTGTGGTGGTGTTGGATGACCCAAAGAAGACCACCATTGATTTGGCTAGACACGTGTGTACTATAAAATGTAAATTATTTTTGACTGGGAAAGTCTGACTGGGCAAAAATCCCATTTTTAGGTTCGGGAGAAAAGCTCCACATATAGTTTCAAGCATAATTTGTACATATACTTTAAGAGTACTTTGTTCAACCTATGTCTGGTTTGTTTGTATGCAAAATATAAGGGAATTTAAGACTGGGCCTCTTAATATCAACACAGATCAATATAGCCTATTAAGTACCTATGAACCCATTAACATAGAACAGTAGTGCAAACTGGTGCAATACTAGTGAGGATGAAATCAAAAAATGATTTTTGACCCCTTTTAACTAGTTAACTGGTAAAAGGGAGTTAGTGTGGTATATGTGGTCTAGGTAGTTGATGAATGGTTGAAGGCACCAATGAAATAGGCATTTTTTATGGGTAGATCATTAAACACATTTAGAAATCCTTCATAGTTCTTCACAAAAATGAAAAGTGATCTACAGTGGGTGATAGCAACAAAGAAATAGCAGAAATGGTGTAAGTGGGTATAGGAATATGCAGTCATCTCTAGTTGTACTGGAGTCACGTCACCGCCGTGCATGTTGGGATGAGCATGCCACATAGGACACAATCACCCCTGTACATAGGGCCAGACATGATAATTCATTTTAATACAAAGTCACACACACACACACACACACACACACACACACACACACACACACACACACACACACACACACACGGTTATACGTCTTGACATCTTGCTTCTCTTTAACAGCTGGAATCTTGACCATCTGCTGTGAGACAGACGAGCACGGACTTCATTGTGAAGTTTACAAACTCATTTGTCTCACAGCATTTGGACTGTCTCTTGGAAAATTACCATGTTCTTTAGTCACTTCTGGTAAGATTGCAGGTTTTTTTCCTCTTCAGAAAAACAAAATCTGAATGAAAAGTGTAAACAGAAGATAGAGAATATACTTTTCTGGTCCTGCACTATGTGCAGTGTAGTTTGTTCAGTAGAACAAATATCCATGACATGAAGCATGCATGTACTAACCTGTACTAATTTTGCACAGTCCCTTCAGGCATAACTATTCTACGAGTAAAATCAGCTGTTGTGATATACAGATGATGTCCCTCAGAGATACACTGATGTAGCAGAAAGCAATTAATGACTACCATGTAAATTAATTATTTACAGATTATTATATTGTAGCATCTGCAAGCACGAGGACAACAAAAGCATTTTGAGGTGATAACTATCTGCTGATTCAATTTCCCTGGTAGTCCAAACTAATATTCTTTCCATGGCCTGTATATTTGACTGCTTTGAATCAAACACAGCCATATATGTATGGCTAATGACTGTATATGTTTGGGACATGCCTCTCAACTATTCAGATTTTTGCAGAATGTCCTGATTTTTGCACATGTTTGGTCTGTTCCTCAAAACACGTGGTTTTCTGGCAAATCAGAGATTGAAGTCACTAAGTAATTACAGACAACTGAGTTTCAGACTGCATACCTTTCAGAAAATGTATGCTAATGCAAAACATATTATTCTATAAACAGTTTCTGTTAATAAAAGCAATATTTAAAAATTACCCCTATTTTGGGCCTTTGTCCCTGCATCACTTTTGGCTTTCTTCATATTTCTAGCATTAAGAAATTGAGTGTATGGTTTGGGGAAAACGTATTCCAAAATATAATACCATGTGGACAAAATACGGTTCATTTCGATACAGCTGCACAAAAGTATAAGGTTTCTTCCTTCTAATCTTTAACTCTCAGATAACAAAGATAAGTCTAAGGTCAATAGTGCGGTAAAGTAAAAGCAAACAAGATTATTTTTCTTGCAATCTTCAAGCCTCAAATATCCAGGATGATTTTAAGTTGAACAGTATAAATTCTATAGGAAACAATGAAATTACAAAAGTTAGTTCATTAAGTGTCTTGGGTACTTCATATCAGCAAAGTTAAAAAAAAAAAGAAAGACCAAAGACAGTATACAAGAAAGAAATGATTGCCTTAGGTTCTGACACTTTTGAAAGGGATTGAAATGTCACTGAGGGATTACTTGAAAGACATCAAGATAAACACCAATGCTCAGAAGGTCTCTGAGATCTTTAAATAAAGCCCTGTATCAAAATGATTGTTCTTCTATATTCTGACAGAATAATAACAGTTTTCTTTTAACAGAACATTTGATAACTAGTGTTTAAATGCATTTATATGTGAAAAAAATCCAATTAAGTAAACTGCTTGTGTCTTAGGTGTGCAACAAATACTGAGATGATATACAAAAATGAATACTTATATGTTTGTATGACAAAGCAGAATCACTATATTTGAAACCATAAAAATCTGATGTAATGTAAATATACTAATATTTTCTAATGTGTACTGGCGGTGGTGGTGCTGCGGTAGTGTTGTCACCTCACAGTTAGACGTTGCCTGTTCGATTCTCAGTTAGAGCGTCTTCTGTGTAGCGACATGCATGCATGGGCGTTCCTTCATTGAAGGTTGTGCGTTAGGCTTGGCAAGCCAGTACATAAAAATCTACTGCCAATCATTAGCGGACCAGAGTTCCGCTGTGGCGACTCCTAACTGGGAAAAGTCGAAAGACACAAACAAACTTCCCAAAGTGCTATGGATGTAAAACAAAATTCTGTAGTAACATGATATGCACATTAACTGTATAATGGTAGAGGATAACTCCGCTCGTCTATGGAACGCCAAAATTGTAGATAAATGTACCAAAATGTAAAACTCCAAAACGAAGGAAGGTAAAAGCAAAAGGATTTATTAAGTCAGTTAAGCGCTTTCGGCTGTGATCCAGCCTTCATCAGAACAACCAAATGCTCACTAGTAACGTGGTATATATACTCCCACATCCAATTGGCAGCCTCTCCTTATTATATATAAAACGTGCCTTTGTAGTTAATATATATGTTTAAGTATTACTCGTGCATTTGTACTCCAGTACCGTACTCCCACACTCCCACAGTTAACGGAGCGGGCGGAAGAACGGATTCTGTATTGTGGGTCGTAATTGGAGTGCTCATTTTTTCGTTTAGCAAGACTTGTTCGACGCCATTTTGTGGCAGTTTTGTTTGCTTTGCTAAGCTGCGTTAAGTGTGGGAGTACGGTACTGGAGTACAAATGCACGAGTAATACTTAAACATATATATTAACTACAAAGGCACGTTTTATATATAATAAGGAGAGGCTGCCAATTGGATGTGGGAGTATATATACCACGTTACTAGTGAGCATTTGGTTGTTCTGATGAAGGCTGGATCACAGCCGAAAGCGCTTAACTGACTTAATAAATCCTTTTGCTTTTACCTTCCTTCGTTTTGGAGTTTTACATTTTGGTACATTTATCTACAATTTTGGCGTTCCATAGACGAGCGGAGTTATCCTCTACCATTATACAGTTATGATATGCACATTAACTGAAAACTGGTTTACTAAAATAGCTAAGCCAAGAATTGAAACTGCCAACCCTGTTAAAAATGGATAAGGTAATGTTACGCATCCTCTATTGCCTCAAAATTGGCTTTTAACGTTCCCGTAAAACATCTAGCAATATATTTGCTAAAAAAACAAAACTGGAAAATGCAAAGGAAAACCTTGCCTGTACTGATGACATACCAGAAGCCCTGAATACAGCCTAGGCGACACAAGTTCGACTATCAGCTCTGGCACTATGATAGCACAAGCAGGAAGGACAGATGCAGCTACCGCAGGGGTAGAGGGTAGTTTCCACCTACATGCAGATCATCTGAGATATGTCGGATGCCTGTCACAACATGGAGAGCTGGTGCCAGGAAGATGTGGGCGTGGCCATCCAAACAACTACAGTAGCTTCTATCTGGATGTGGGAAGGCGCATAGGTACCCGCTGCAGTTTCACAAGAGATTTTCATCACCACCAAGGATTGGGTTAGGCATTTAAAATTGAAAAACTCTCACTGCCAGGATGCTGGCTGGAGCACAATGCACCCAAATTTTACCTGGGTTGCTAATTCTAATCAATTTAGATGTACCTTTGAAAATGTAAAAGGAGCAATACTGTTCATCTGAACAAAGTATCTGATTATGTGTAACAGGAAGCAATAAGCTGTGACTGGATGAACTGAAGACTGCAGTGTTAGTGCAACCAAATGCAGTGTTAAACAAATGTGCGTGTTTCTAAAACTGTACTCTAGTTTTCCATACATAGGACAGTGTAAGAAACCCTATTACATTAATAACTTGAGGTATACTTACACCTAATGAGTATGCACTACAACTAGAAGAAGCTAAGTAGTGTGGTTGCACAAAGGGAAGGAGTACACTGTGCATATGGCACTTCGCTGTAAAAGTGCAAGTTAGTTTTGGAGAGAGAAAGTTTCGAAGTTGAAGTCCTAATAACTTGTATAGTGGGGTAATGCAATCTAGCTAATGTCTTCACGATCATTGCCATGGCAGGTTGTAATCAGTATTAAAAGCCATCTGAAATGTTCATCTTTCAGATATGTCCATGTATTTAAACTTAGCAAATTGATGTCAGACTGTTAGCGTAAACAATAATGACTGATATCAGAATTATATTCAGGAATATTGATTTAATGTTAGCGCAGCAATTTGTTGCATTGCTGCTACAAATTAAGATGATCTGTAGTTTGCTGGATGGGGTACCTTCTCTATAGACACAGCAGTTCTCCCTGCAACTGCATGATTTTCACCAGGTGCTTCTATTTCCTCCCATCTGTCAAAGACATTCCATAGGTCAAATGGCATTCTAAAAATTGCTTGTGAATTTTTACTGTGTGTGATTGAGAATTATACAATGACCCCCCCCCACCCCATTAATATTCCAAAACATGCACGCTGATTGGTCAGCATACCCGTTGTAAATCAGACATCTACTAATGGAAAAAGGTCCGGTCGCCCGGACTTTTTCCATTAGTATAAGTCTTGATTTTTTTGTGTTTTTGGTAGCAACGGGGAATGGAAGAGCTAATTTGCTGTAATCTCACTATGTTAATCGAGTTTAACATAGCGAGATATCTTAAAAAAAAAAAAAAAAACAACTGAAATCTTCCTTTCTCCGTTGCTTTTCTAAAGATATCTCGCTATGTTAAACTCATTTAACATAGCGAGACAGCTTTAAAAAAGGGAACCGAGATCTTCCTTTCTCCATTGCGTTTTTTAAAGCTATCTCGCTATGTTAAACTCTTTTAACATAGCGAGACACATTTAAAAAAGCAACGGAGATCTTCCTTTCTCCGTTGCTTCCACACACAGCTCTGATGAACTGCATAAGCATATGCATGCGCAGTACATCAGAACTGCTGCAGAATACTAGACAGCTGCGGAAGGGCAGCATGGAGGCATTATACAACGCCATTATTTAAGAAAAGTAAGTATTTTTTTTCTTAAATAATGTCTTTGTATAATAGCAATAACCCACTTCTGGGTGTGGGTAATGCTGGATTTACCCACGGTTGTCTTTGGCCACTCAGACTTCACCCTCGTGACCAAACCACACCAACAGTGGGTAAATGCAGCATTACCCACACCCAGGCATGGGTTATTGCTTAATTATACAATGACCCCCCCCCCCATTAATATTCCAAAACGTGCATGCTGGTTGGTCAGTGTGCCAGTTGTAAATCACTTATACTAATGGAAACAGGTCCGGTCACCTGTACTTTTTCCATTAGTATAAGTCTTGATTTTTTTGTGGTTTTGGTAGCAACGGAGAATGGAAGAGCTCAGTTGCTGTAATCTCGCTATGTTAAATGCCCTCGTGACCAAACCATACCAGCCATGGGTAAATCCAGCATTACCCACACCCAGGCGTGAGTTATTGCTTAAACAGTGCATGTTCTGTAACAGAACCATGTCCTGCTCAGAATGAGCCACAAAGCCTTTCACCATTGGTTTCCAGGATCAGCTCTGACACTCCCACAACCTTGTAAAGAATAAAGTGGGTTACTAGGAAAAGGATCTTGCATGTGGGATAGGGACTTGTAGTAAGAACAACCATATCTAATGTCATTTTCAGTTACCTTCAAAACAAGTTTTATAAGTTAATGACGATCACAGTAACAGAGTACTGTTATCTTTCAAAGCAAACATAAGTAATGCAGGATACATTTCCCACCTAAAAGGGAAGCTCACTCAAACTTCTTCTCTTCATCCAACTTTTTTTTTAATTTTCATACTTATGTTTCAACTTTCAAACCATGTCAGAAATGTTACACTACCAATGTTGTACATTTAAACAGGCTTTGCTAACTGCCAAGCAGTTTGACATTAAAACACTGCTTCTACTTTTAAACCTCAACTTCCTTTCCATTTCTTGTAAGCAGTCTTACCCTACCCACATCCACCAGACCACTAAGAGAACTTCAAAGTTCCTGTCCAGGAGTTATTCACTTTTGCAAAGGCACATTCTGTAAGAGGAAATGACATTTGGAACAAGTCAGTCATTCTCTCCAAGAATGAACGGGTCTGTATTAAAAGACCGAATG
Organism: Protopterus annectens; assembly: GCF_019279795.1. Lineage (NCBI taxonomy): Eukaryota > Metazoa > Chordata > Ceratodontiformes > Protopteridae > Protopterus > Protopterus annectens. The sequence goes on from NC_056748.1 coordinate 1,107,780,230, forward strand.
TTCACAACCGCGACATGTAAACGTGAAACAGCGAAACATGTAAACATCGAAATACCTAACACATTTCTGAAACAACAGTGCCATACAGGTAAGTAAAACTTACTTAAACATACCTCAATAAATACACTTTTGCAAGGGAGCAAGCCCTCCTGCACCCCCTACCCCCTACTTATATATACCAACTCCGAGATGGCACTACAATGGGGAAAAGGATATATTTCCTCTCCCTCACAAACATCCTTCTGGCCAAGGAAATCTGTTCGGTGATGTTTACGTGTTTCGCTGTTTCAGCTGTTTTGCATTTACTTGTCGCGGTTGTGAACGTTCGGTCTTTTAAAATAGACCCGAATGAACATTAGCACGCCTTCCTTCACTTGTGGTCTTAAAAAATAATAAAAACAGCCAGCTCCTCAAACCTGGCCCATCCTGATGTACAACTACCTGACCTATTACCTCTGTTTAACACCCTTTCCTCAGCCAAATCAGCAAAATGGTAAATACGTGTTCATCAATAATTAATCCAAATAGGCAGATATATTTCTATCCCTTTCTTTTTTTCTCTCTCATGAATGAGAATCGCTGAGAATTTTGTAATATGAAACATCGATGTTTTGTTTAAGATCCACTCAGTGATTAGATACCAATGTTGTGTAGTATTATCTTTGGTTCCTGCTGACTATAACTACCAGTCATTTAAGGGGTGGATGTGCTACAAGAGTTTTTATTGTCCTTTTACAAGATAAATTACCAAAGCAATGCTTTTAAGAAGTCTTCGACAGAACGTTGTAGATTGGTGGACTTAACATATTAGATGGCTTATCACTGGTTATTTTTAATTTAAATATCTGAAGATTGATGTGCACATTAGATCTGAAGGGTTTTCGTAACCCAAAAGCACTTATCTCGTTTTAGATTGGAATTCAATGGTCTTTTTTGTTTTATTAAAGTTGATTATTTTAGTCCTCATCCTGGTGACTGCATTGGTTTATTTTATTCTTGTATTGTTTTACATTTTACCGTGTGAATCGCCAAACTTTTGTTTTACACACACACTATCAGACACATACATACATGTATACAGAGATCTACTTCAGTAGATTGAACGGGCATATAACTGAAAGTTATAAAGCCGAGAAAAGCACATCGGAGATTAACAGGTACAAGTTTTAACACCGAAACTTTTAAACAACAAATCAACTACTGCGCATGATCGGAGGTATTAGGAGGATTTGCATGGACATCAGGCTAAACTCAGAACAAACCAATACACTAACACATCAGAAAAATAATATGTATACCTTTTACAAAATGTTTGCAGGGGGCAAGCTTCCTTGCACCCCTACACCTCCCACAACCACTGCAAATTATGTATACCAACTACGAGATTGCACTACAGTGAGTTCCCAATCCACATTGCACTGCAATCTCTAGTCACAATTAACCATGACAAATGTTTATCTTGCATCTTATGTTAAAATGAGCTACATGATTTTCTGACTTGAGCACAATGGCCATTCAAATCCTCCTAATACTTCTGGACATGCGCATTAGTTGATTCGTTATTTAAAAGTTTCAGTATTATTCAAATTCATACACACATCCGATGTTTTTCTCTCGACTTTATAACTTTCAGTTATATGCTCATTCGATCTGCTTAAGTAGATTATACACACATGCATAGCATATGGATAGTTGTCATTTACTCTCCCAACACTAAATAAACCCTGGGATTCAATAAACTCTGTTTAGGCTTCATGTGAAGCCTACTTGGAGTTTACATGTGTGGACAGTGATGAGCGGTGAGCAGCAGCGCTCACTGTGTTTTCATGCCGCACACCACATTTAAACGTAAATAAGCAAGGTTAGGTTTCATGGCCGACAACAGTGTTGCTGGCCAGGAAACCGTGTAAGCAAACAGGGATAGCAATCCTGCATAGATCAGATCATTGAAAGTCAGTGGTTTTGTGTGGAATGCCACAATGATCACCAGGGCTTAACAGATAGTTCTCAATCTCATAATGCAAGACATCTGGAGAAAGAACAACAACAGGGGGCAATGACCCAGAAATAGGGACATATTTGCTCTTTAGAAATGTGCTAGAATAACCAGAGGATTGTGTTAATATACATGTTGTGAAGGATTTGAAGTCTGAAACTCTTATGTAATTATTGAGTCACCTCAGTCCTGAGGTCATCCCAGTGATATGGCAGAAAAAAAGTTATGTACTCACCATAACGTTCCATCTGAATAGTTGTACTTCATTTGTCTTCAACCTTTGGGCTTCGGATCTAACATGGATCCGACATGGCCGCATAGCTAGCATCTTTGATCTGAGCTCTCAACTCCTCCCCTCTACCCATAATGCCCCCTGTCTCCTTCCTATCTTCAGACCGAGTTTGCTGCTCACAACAGGACATAAACCTAACCCAACAAAGCCTTACCACTATAGATAAATGTCATACTCTGAACCAAGGAACAAAGAATGGCCATGAAAGGTACACTTCTTCAGCACATGGTCAGAACAAGAGTAACAAGGCAGGGGGAAGGAGGTGGGGATGGTTGAAGACAAATGAAGTACAACTACTCAGATGGAACATTATGGCGAGTACATAACTTCTTTATCTGAAGTAGTTGACTTCATTTGGTCTTCAACATTTGGGACAGAGTCCCCAGCTACTTAGCACCTAGGAGACCCTCATGGAAGGATATTCCAGAGCATGGCAGTGCCAAAAGAATCCCTACCTCTGGAAATTATATCCAACTTGTAGTGGGATATGAAGGCATGAGATGAGAACTATGTGGCGGCAGAGTAGATATCATCCAGTGAATTCCTGGACCAGAAAGCCGCCAAAGTAGCCATAGACCTGGTAATGTGTGCTTACACCTGACTCAATGGAGGGAGCTCTCTTGCTAAATAAGCTCTGGAAATGCATTGGGAAATCCATCTGCCAATTTTGACTTTAGAAACTGGTTTGCCCAAAAAGGGCTTAGCATAAGAAAGAAACAACTGGTCAGACTTTTGAAAGGATTTGGTCCTGTCCAAATAGAAACATTGTTGTCTATGTACATTTAGCAAGTGAAATTTATATTCCCCCTTGTTCTGGAAATATGAAAAAAAGACTGGCAGGCTGATAGATTGATTTATGTTAGCTTCAGAAGGTCCCTTTAAACAAAAAGGATTGACTGATACGTAAGGAGACTCTAAGATCATATAAGGCACTTTGATAGAAAGAGTTTGGAGCTCAGACACTCTCCTAGTAGAAGTGATGGCTACCAAAAAGGCAATCTTCCAGGATAAATATTGTAAGTCAATTGTAGCTGCAGGTTCAAAAGGGAGAGAGACTAGAGCCTGGAGGAACACAGTATGGTCCCACGGAGGTGTTGGATCTTTCACCGGAGGGTGTAGCAGAAAAGTACCCTTAATAAAGGTCTTGCAGAGTTTGGAAGAAAGTAAGGAAGTCACATTGTCACCGATATGGAAATTAGAAATAGCAGCAAGTTGTACTTTTTTAGTGGATGAACTAGCACCCTGTTAGAAAAGATCTGCCAAAAAATCCAGAACAGCCAAAGTTGGAGCCATAAAGGAGTCTAAGGCCCGTTGCGAGGCCCAGATAGAAATTTTTTTCCATTTGCTATGGTAAACTCTTCTGGTGAATGACTTGTGAGCCGCAACAAGAATCTCCTTAACAGAGGAAGGCAACCTGGGAGTCCTAATAATCATGGGAACTGGACCAGCCAGGCCGTGAGCTTCAGACTGACCAGATATGGATGAGGTATCCCCGAGGGATATGAAATAAGTTCTGGAACTGGATCCAGAGTCCAAGGAGGAACTATCACGTAAGACCATATGGATGGGAACCAGACTTGGCGAGGCCGGAATGGGGCAATGAGGATGACAGTGCTCCCCAGTCTGCGAGCTTTCTGAAGAAACTTGGAAATCAAGGGCAGGGGAGGGTAGGCATAGAGTAGACCGGGTGGCCAAGCATGAAACAAAGCATCACTGGGGTCTTCCCCCTGAGAGGGGTTCAGAGTGAAGAACTCGCTGCAGTTTGCATTAGAAGGAGATGCAAAGAGATCACAAGGATGACACTCACCTCAGGAAGAACCGCTCCACCACTGAATGGTTCAGAGACCACTTGTAAGGCAGAAGGATAGACCTGCTGAGCCTGTCCGCAAAAATATTGGACTGATCCAGAATGTGCATTGCTACCAGAAAACGACCAGTAGAGCTCGCCCACTCCCACACTCTCATGGCTTCGTGACAAAGGGGGTTGGATCTGGCTCCCCCGTTTGTTGATAGACCAGACTACTGACATATTGTCTGTCTGAATGGCAATTGTTCCTAGATGAAGATGATCCTGAAGGGCTTGCAATTCTAGAAGCACCACTCTCATCTCTAGAATATTGATATGCAACCTGGTCTCGGGTAGGGTCCAAGGCATGTTGTCCCTACTCAAGACCAGGTTGCATATCAATATGCAACCTGGTCTCGGGTAGGGACCACATGCCTTGGACCATTTGTCCCGAGCAATGCCTCCCCACCTGAGCTGGGAGGTGTCCATGGTCACCATGGCTTTGGGCATAGGTGGAAGAAAGGGATGCCCCTTCATAAGGTCAAGAGACTGAATTCATCATCGAAGGGAGTCCCTGCACACCTGAGATATTTGGACAGGGTACGACAAGGGTAGATCCAGGAGAGACCACTGGACAGCCAGGGTCCATTGAAGAATATGCATGTGGAGGCGTGCTAAAGGCAATAATTGGATTGTAGCTGCCATAGAACCCCAAGGCCCTGAGGACTGCTACTGCTATTGGAACCTCTGTATGAAAGATCTGTAACACATGCAGCCTTAGACTGTGTATCATCTGCAGAGTGAGAAAAACCTGCATTTGTATTGTATACAACCTTGCTCCGATGAAGTCCAGGCTCTGAACTGGAGTCAGTGCTGATTTGGAAAGATTGATGATTATGCCTAGATGGTTGGCTAAATGCATGACCTTAGCATCCACTGGGCATGCTTTGAACCAATGCATTCTGTCTGACAGAGGGTTAAGGACTTTGTCGGGTCATTGCAGGATGGGCTCCACCATGTCCAGTTCCTTCCACACCCGAGATGTTATAAGATCCACCAAGGGATCTACGAGTGGGGACACCCTGGAAGTAGATGGGCCTGTGTCAAATGTCTCGAGAAAGACTGCTTCATCAGGGGTTGGCTTTTGGGCAGACCACTCCCCCTTCTGGTGAAGGATTTCCATGATGTCTACAAATGAGACATCCTTGAGACAAGCCTTCCCCTTTCTCTAAATCATTGTCTGAAGTGAGGGACTCTGATGGGGAGTCCAAGTGCCTCCTCTTGCACGTTCATTTACATGAAGCCTCTTCAGTAGGACTCTCTGGAGAGGACCCTTGCACTTCCTGTTGCCCCAAGTGGAGCATCCCAGGGCAAAATTGGCACAGGCTATCCCTCAGAGGACAAGACAGTCAAGACCATACCCAATCCAGAGGGGATCAGGGCTGAGTCTGAGGAGGAGGTCAAGGGTCTCGAAGGAATCGAGAGGATGCTCTCCACCACATAGAATACAGAGGAAAGAACCTCCTTAGACAATCCCAATGGAGCCGCACCCCTCTGATCTGAAAGGGGAGTTGGAACCAAGATGCTGAGGCAGGCACTGAGCTCTGACCAGCTCAGAACAGACAGCAACCCCTCAGATCTGACCCCGGGCCAACTACTGCTCCGAGAGCTCGGATCAGATGTAGTTGGATCTGACCCACTCAAGGCAACTGCTGGCATCAAGGAAAGGGAAACTACCATTGGCACCGATCCCTCAACCCCGAGGGACCTCGGTTCCAAGGGCTCCGAAATCAACGGTCAGATCGGAGAAAGAGCTATGAGAGAGAAAAAAAGGTGACAAAGAAATCATTTACAAAACCCACAAAAAATTCAACCACAAAACACTTCACTGCTGCTTGCTATACCAGCAGTAAAGGAGATCTGAAGGGAGGAAGGAGAAAGGGGGCATTATGAGTAGAGGGTAGGAGCTGAGAGCTTTGATCAAAGATTCTAGTTATGTCGCCATGTCAGATCCATGTCAAATCTGAAGCCCAAAGTTTGAAGACAAAATGAAGTCAACTACGTCAGATCCACAAATTTGATAAGGAACATACCAAAAGATAGAAAGGGAAAAATCTGGACATTGTGTAAAAATCTAGACAGTTAAAGGTATGATTGTTTAGTATATGATCCAAACACACTACAGGACAGTTTATCTACAGTGCAGAGTATTGTGAAATCCCATTCCTTGCATTCTGTACTAAAGTTGTATAAATGATCTGTAAGGGTACCTGGACTGCCTTTTAAAATAAACTCTCAGGGGGAGTGTGTGTATTGAATAGGGACATACAGATGAATTGTAGGAATGAATACAGGGAAACAGGACAGGTGAAACAACCTAATGTACAGCAGATGACAGCATGTCAGTGGAAATCAAGATGGTTGTAACAGCAACACCAATCACATAGCAATCTGATAGAGTAGGGAAATGCACAGATAAAATGTCTATTACGTGACTGTCACACAATATTATGGCCTGTGAGGGGGGGGGATGTCTGTGTGAGATAAGCATCCTTATATGAATAACACAGAGTTCATCTATCAGGAGTGTTACATACAATTGGCATAGGGTGCATATTGTGAAGCTGTGCAAACTGATTTGCCTGAATATTAGTGTAATCTCAACAGAGGTCTCCAGCAAGTAGGAACCAGGTAAAGGCTCATGGACAAGATTAAAAGAAGCAAGCACAATCATAGACAATATTAGAATAATTCCACCAGTAATCCCATGCCTCTGACATAATATATGTGATTTAAAGTGAT
>NC_056748.1:1107792105-1107797105 GCF_019279795.1 Protopterus annectens
GTTTGGAGGTTCCCAGTGTCTTTGTTAATGAATTCCATGATGATGCGCTCCATAGCCTTGCAGACCAGGCTAGTCAGGCTTATGGGGCGATAGTTACCAGGGTCATTTGTGGCCCCTCCTTTGTAGAGCAGAATAACCATTGCTGTGCGCCATTCTATGGGCACATAGCCTCTGGAGAGACTGAGGTTGAACAGCGTGTTTAGGTGGGGGGTTAGTTCATGCTGTAGTTCATGCAAGACACAGCCTGGGACACCATATGGCCCCATTGATGCTGTGTGTTTGGCTTTGAAAGGGCTGTTTTCACCTGTGCTTCTGTGATATCTGGGACACTACACTTTTCCGGTATTGTTATGGGCCCTTTTGAAGGTGAGAGGGAGGTGAAGTTTGCATTGAATCTATCTGCCAGGATGTTGGCAATATCAGTAGGTTCAGTATATTTTGTGCTGTTTTGCACAAGCTCAGAACATATATGTGAGTTGCCACTTACATTTTTGACATAGCTAAAGAAGGTTTTGTGGTTATCTTTCGAATCCTTGGCTATTTTTCTTTCAAAGTTAGCCTTGGATAAATTTATGAGGGACCCTAGTTTCTTACTGATACTGATCAGGGATGTCTTCATTCTTGGGATTTGCTTTTTTTCTGAAATAGTTTCCTCCTTTTGTTGTATAACCTGTTTATGGCAGGAGTCCACCAGACTGGTTTCCTTCTCTTAGGGGAGTGAGTCTTAGTTTTGCTAGGGATGGCACAATCCATGCATCCTTGTAGGTGCTCATAGAGTGCAATTGTAAAGGATTCTGCATCTTGGGCAGTGTTATCCTTTAGCGTGGGGGCTGTGAAACTTACCACCTCTGCCTTAAGTAAGGTGAAGTTTGCTTTAGAAAAGTTTTTCACTGTAGTTTTCTTGGTTGGGGGTGGCGGTGGGGTGTGGAAATCCAGAGTGATTAGTTAATGGTTTGATCTAACCAGTGACGGGTTGACCTCCGGTGCGGAACACCTGTCGCCCATGTTGGTGATGACCAGGTCCAATATGTTTTGACCTCTAGTAGGGGAGGTTACCAGCTGATCCAGGGCATTTGAGTTGATAAATTCCAGGAAGCGCTGAGCCTGGGAGTTTGTACTCAAAGTAGTTTTCTCAGTTAATGGTAGGGTAATTGAAATCGCCCAATATCAGGGTGTTCGGTAGGACCTTCATGTTTTTCAGTGTCTCCAGAAAGGCAGAGTGGTGGTACTGGGTCATGGAGGGTGATCTGTAGCAGGCCACAATTTGCATTGCAGATCTGCCAGATGTTAGTTGCACATGGATGATATCAGAGGTATCATGCTGCGCCACTAACCTGGAGGTGTGGGTATCCTTGATGAATATGGATACACCCCCTCCTTTTGTGTTTCGGTTCATGTTCTGTGGCTGAAATGTGCAGTTTGAGTTGTAGCCCAGTAGTGCTGGAGTGCTCTCTGGACCCTTAAACCAGGTTTCAGATACTGCACAGATGTCAACGTTCTCCATACGTAGGAGTGCTTCGAGAGCATGCATTTTGAGATTTAAACTCCTGGCGTTGAGTAGCATAACACTCATTTTTTTACTTGTGCTGTTTACGGAGGTGGGTTTGAATTTTGAGCCTTGCCTAAGAAGGCACTATGGGGGCAGCAAGAGCCTTGGCCAGTATTCGAAAGCCAAGGGGTGACAGGTGCAAGCTGTCTATTGTGAAGCAACGTGGCCTGTCGAGCATGTCATCCCAGGCTGAGAGACACTGGATCCTCTTTGAATGACACCAGAAGCTTAGCCAATTGTTGAAATTGATCATTTTTTTTATACTGAGGTATCAGTCTTGGTGAGGGCAGGATGCTACTCAGGATCAGGGCCATATCCGCCTGGGCTACACGATCAGAGAGCTCTTCCATGTCTCTTTTCATGTAGTCCAGGGAGGTACATCTCAGGTCATTCACACCAACATGAACAATGACAGAGTCATATTTGTACTTGTTCTGGAGTGACCTGAGTGCTTGTGTTATGTGGTGGATTCTAGCGCCCGACAGGCAGCTCACTGTAACCTTTTCCTTGTTCAGTCTAGTGAGCAGGACGTCAGTGTGTCTGACTATGGAGTCACCTATTACAAGTGTATCAGGCATGTTGTTTGGCCCTAAGGGCTGTGACTGATTGGCACACTGACTTTGTGAACTATGTGTTGCATGTGTTATGTTTTGAGGTAGTGGTTGCTTGGATGTCTGCCTTGGAGGCCTCTGTTGTTTTGGTAGATTTTTAATTAGAGCCTCCGAGTATGTTTTTGTGTGTTTATGTGTTTGGTTTGCAGTTGTGGTAGGTCTATGTGAGACTGGGTTTGTGGTGTGTGTGGTTACCTTCTCCTCCTGACTAGTTTTGCCAGTACTGAGTCGAGAGAGCTCAGCCTCCAGTTTGGCTATATAGATGCATCTCTCACATATATTTGTATTTGTTGGGAGGAGGAGAGGGTTGTCTGTGTTCATGAGGCAGTTATAACATTGCCTCAAGATTCCCAGATTCACCAGCTGAACTGGAGAGGACGCCAGTAATTGACCTCTCAACATGCAAGAATAGTGTAAGGGATTGTTGAGTACTGAATCAGAAAGGACCTAAAGGGAAATGGGTACTCAAGGGAATTGTAGGTGGATGTAGTGCTTTCTTTTGTTCAAGAGTGCTTTACCTGTGTAAAAATGCTTTAGGATCAAGTGCTGGGCTTTTTAGATAGAGAATAGACTGATTTTATTGAAGGTACAGCAGTTTTAAGGAAAAAACTGAAGAGCAGACTTGGCGGAGCCAGAAATAGATTAAACTTGTTTAATAGGTGCTGCGCTATGCTCACAATCGTGCAAAATCGCGCAAACACAGATTTTTATACAGGGATCTTCAAAAGAGCTAGAAATGGTCCAAAACGACCAATTACTACTAGATCTTGTGCTGAGGTCACTCCTTCAGGGACAGATAGGCTGCTCAAGGCTCCCCACTCCCACTGGTGAGCAAAGAAACTTCCTTCTGTCCAAGCAAGGTAATGGGCAACACGGGAACTATCACTAAGACCAGAATACAGCAAAGCCTGTATACTGGACTATTCTAGTCAAGGAAAGGTAGGAAAACAAGGATATTGTTTTGTTTTTTTTTTTTGTAAGAAAACTACAGAAAAATGCAGGGAAATAGCAGTATATTAAATGCACAGGCTAGCACACTTGAGTGGGCAGCCTCAACAGTAAAATTAAACAAACAAAACTTTAACTTAAGTGCAGGTAATAAAAATGCTCATTACAGATAAAATAGCAGTTTAAACTTCATATACAGCAAGAAAAGAAGGTCGCACAGGTAGAAACAGCAAAAAATATACTAAAATCTGGAAAGTAGTCGCTTTTTCAGTTCTCTGCTGCTAGCACCACTCTGCAGGACCACGAGGAGCTGTTGCTGAGTAGTATAGTCGAACAAAAATACTCAGAGGCGGATTTTTATACAGGGAACTTCAAAAGAGCTAGAAATGGTTCAAAACGACCAATTACTACTAGATCTTGTGCTGACGTCTCTCCTTCAGGGACAGATAGGCTGCTCAAGGCTCCCCACTCCCACTGGTGAGCAAAGAAACTTCCTTCTATCCAAGCAAGGTAATGGGCAACACAGGAACTATCACAAAGACCAGAATACAGCAAAGCCTGTATACTGGACTATTCTAGTCAAGGAAAGGCGGGAAAACAAGGATATATATATATATATATATTTTTTTTGTAAGAAAACTACAGAAAAATGCAGGGAAATAGCAGTATATTAAATGCACAGGCTAGCACACTTGAGTGGGCAGTCTCAACAGTAAAATTAAACAAACAAAACTTTAACTTCAGTGCAGGTAATAAAAATGCTCAATACAGATAAAATAGCAATTTAAACTTCATATACAGCAAGAAAAGAAGGTTGCACAGGTAGAAACAGCAAAAATATACTTAAATCTGGAAAGTAGTCACTTTTTCAGTTCTCTGCTGCTAGCACCACTCTGCAGGACCACGAGGAGCTGTTGCTGAGTAGTATAGTTGAAAAAAAATGCTCAGAGGCAGATTTTTATACAGGGAACTTCAAAAGAGCTAGAAATGGTCAAAATGACCAATTACTACTAGATCTTGTGCTGACGTCTCTCCTTCAGGGACAGATAGGCTGCTCAAGGCTTCCCACTCCCACTGGTGAGCAAAGAAACTTCCTTCTATCCAAGCAAGGAAATGGGCAACACAGGAACTATCACAAAGACCAGAATATAGCAAAGCCTGTATACTGGACTATTCTAGTCAAGGAAAGGAGGGAAAACAAGGATATTTTTTTTTGTAAGAAAACTACAGAAAAATGCAGGGAAATAGCAGTATATTAAATGCAACGGCTAGCACACTTGAGTGGGCAGCCTCAACAGTAAAATTAAACAAACAAAACTTTAACTCAAGTGCAGGTAATAAAAATGCTCAATACAGATAAAATAGCAGTTTAAACTTTGTATACAGCAAGAAAAGAAGGTCGCACAGGTAGAAACAGCAAGAAATATACTTAAATTTGGAAAGTAGTCGCTTTTTCAGTTCTCTGCTGCTAGCACCACTCTGCAGGACCACGAGGAGCTCTTGCTGAGTAGTATAGTCGAAAAAAATTGCTCAGAGGCGGATTTTTATACAGGGAACTTCAAAAGAGCTAGAAATGGTCCAAAACAACCAATTACTACTAGATGTTCTGCTGAGGTCACTCCTTCAGGGACAGATAGGCTGCTCAAGGCTCCCCACTCCCACTGGTGAGCAAAGAAACTTCCTTCTATCCAAGCAAAGTAATGGGCAACACAGGAACTATCACAAAGACCAGAATACAGCAAAGCCTGTATACTGGACTATTCTAGTCAAGGAAAGGCGGGAAAACAAGGATATATATTTTTTTTGTAAGAAAATTACAGAAAAATGCAGGGAAATGGCAGTATATTAAATGCACAGGCTAGCACACTTGAGTGGGCAGCCTCAACAGTAAA
>NC_056748.1:1107804605-1107867105 GCF_019279795.1 Protopterus annectens
CCCAAGTCTCAGAATACTGTTTGAGCTTAGAGTTGTGATATGTATATCATAATTAGCAAGGGTACTTCATTGCCAAAGGGGACAATGAGGCATTTTTTGCCTTAAGGTTCAGTCCTTGAGTTTGGCACCAGTCATTTGTCTGTGTCAGCCCTTTCTGTAATATGTTAACATAGTTGGGGGGCTCTATGTCCAGTTGACAGTCATAGCCACAGACCATCTATATTTGCCTGGAAACTATTTCTCTGAAGTCCAAACAGTTGAGGTTCCAGCACAGATCCTTGTGGTATTCCACTGGTAAGTTGTCTACTGTTGACAGTGTGTTTTCTTTTGGTGAGCCTGCTGGCTATCCATCTAGTAATGTATGGGTTAATCCATAGACAGGAGGTTTTCTCTATGATACCTGAATGGGGAATGGTGTCAAAGGCCTTGGATAACTCAGCATAGGTGGTATGTTGTGTTATGCCTCATGCAGGCCTTTAGGGTCAGTATCAAATAAGTTCACAAGGTTTAATAAGCAAGATCTACCCTTAACAAAACGAAACTGGGTCAGGTCACATATGTTGAAGGTCACATATGTCCCTGTGGATAAGGTCCATGCTGATTCCTTCCCTAGCCTTGTAGCTAAGGTTTTTTAGGCTTATATGTTAATAGTTTTAGTTCTGCATGTTAATAGATTGATGTGCATTGTGTATCACAAAACATTTGATATTAATTTCTGTAAAGTAATATATGTGTGAAAAAAAGTACTGAGACACCTGGGTTGCAGCGCTTGGGGGGATGCAATACATGGCTGTATTGTAAATATTTGACATTGTTAGATAGGTCCTTCAGTTTATGTTTCCAAGTGTAATTCTATGTCATATACAGCAAATGGACAGTAAGCAGCAGTAATACATACTTACTTTTCCATAGTGCATCAAGCAGCAGGTTTGCAATAAGGTTGGCAAAGTGTTTACACATGCGAGATACACATTTCCAATACTGTCCCCTTTTGCTCATAGTTAAGCAGTGCACAAATGTGAGATGTATTGCTAATTGTCTGAAAGTTACTACAGAGTCTATGAAACATCTGCTGCTTAACTGACTCTGTGGCAGCAGGTGTAAATGCATTGCCACATTTCTTTTTGAGCCCAGATGATACTGGCTTCAATTCCAGGTGTATCTAATACCTTTAAATACTTTAAAATAAGCAGTTATAATGGAATGACATAAAATTCTTTATAGTACATGTGTTGCTCTATGTTGGCATAGTCCAGTAGGGGTTAAGATTTTGCGAAGATAACAGAAACATTGTACTACTACTCACTATCACTTGGCATTACTGCATGATGCAAAACTCTGCACAGAGGCCAACAAGTGATGTTATCCATTGCTTTTTCTTCATCTTGTGTGTGATTTTATTTTTTGACCAGATTATAGGTGTTAAAATGGGATGGATAGTTAAGTGGTTAAATGGGGAGCAATGGTAAAGTTGTGAAATGGGGAGCAAACAGGGAGAACAGCCAAGGGGAAAGCAATACAGGAGTATCCAGGATGGAGGTAGGAGAGAACTGTACCTGTCCATTTCAACAGTAAAAACTGATCATATGTGCAGAATATTAGCTGAATTTGGACTGTCAGCTCGAGAGAGAAAGGGGTGACAACATAAAGTTGTATAGCCAATTGGATCAAATCTAGTGCATCAAATAGATGTGTGCAAAATGGAGAGCTATGTATGGGACAATTTTTTTTTTTTTGTGGGACAGGTGCCCATTTTGTTTAATTCAGTAAGGAGATGACTGTTGGGCAGGGGACATAGGTATTTCTGGGTCAGGAAAGTTGGGTAGGTGAGGAAGCAAATGCAAACAAACAAGTCAAGAAACAGGGATAGTGAGGGTCACAAAATGTTGGGGTGGGGGGAGGGGACAACACAGGCTTATGGCCATCAACCTTGGAGACGATGAGAATAGAGTTCTCACCCACTGGAATGTCATCACTGCAGCTGAAATGCTTGATGTCTTCCCCTCATATAGACCATGAGAGAGAGCAGCCTCTCCATCGTAGGTATACACCAGTGGTGTGGTGCATGACCCTACGCAACATCCCTGGCATCTCCTTGTGGGTGATGAAATCACCACATCTACTACCGCTCCCGGAGGGAACCACTGCACCAGCTTCCCAGGGCAGAACTACCTGAAGGCACATGTAGTACAGGGGCAGCAGAGGCAGTGCTGCCAGGTTGTCTCCCAGACATGCTGTGCATCAGTGCTGGAGCTGGTGGGAGCGGGGTCAGGCTGATCCACTGGGACTGGCTTACTTCCCTGTGCTGTGTAGCATTTAATGATGTGGCACACACTGATGACATGGAGACATTTTGAAGACACATAAGAAATAAAAAAAGAGAGAGAGACAAGGGTTGGGTGAGAGGAAAAAAAGAGATAAAATGACCATCAAAATGACCTATCCAATTATACAACTTTGTTATCTAAAGTACTGCATTTAAGTATACATCCTAACAGATGCACACTATACTACATATTACTGCAAGTAATCCTTGTAATGTCCATATATTGCGCATATGCATCTTCCAGTTATATAGATTGCAGTTTACAGTGGGGCATTTATGCCAGTGGTACAGAGTTTTTAGTTTAATGTAAACAGTATTGAAGAATTAACAGTATTGTATAGTTGTGGATCATGGTATTTGAACCCACAATCTCTAACTACAGTCTAATATTGGACTCTTACAACTGGTCTGTGCTACAGACTAATGTATGCATACTTGCTTTTACAGTTGGGATATGCATGCTCAATTTGATACAACTCTATAAAAGACCAAAAAAGCTAACTTTTAAAGCTACAATAACGCTTCTCTTCTGCTGCATACATACCACTTGTTTCCCTCAGTCTCTCCAATTGAGCAACAAGAGCCTGCTGATTGAACTCACATTCGGTGGTAGCTGGTGAAACAGAAGAGCATTATGCATACCAGTCTTGCCTATATTTAGCTTTCTAAGTCTTACAAGTACTCTCTTATTGTCATACTTACATAGCTGTGGGATGGCCGCAGTCTCAAACTCATGCAACCAGTGTTTAAGTATTCCTTCCTCTTCTGCATAGGTCACTAAAATGATGCCTACATTGCTCTGCAGTCCATGAAATACCAGTGGCACTGGATACAGCCTGGGCCAAACTACTCCAAGCCTCAGATTTATACTGGGAGCCAGAATAGCCCCCCTGCAGAAGCCTTTGGCTGTGATGCTTTATGAGAAGTCCATTAAATATCCAGGACTCTTGGACATCCCACCTCTGTGCCTTAAACTTGGTACCTTCCTCTCCAGTGCCAGACATGTTCACCTGCTGAACTAGAGCAATGGAAAGTGATGCTTTCCTGCCAATTCCAGTTATTGTGTTTACTGGTAGTGTGCAACCCTGAGCAATGATGCCAACTGCATTTCTGCAATGTTAAGCAGATCACAGCACTGCCAAGCAGGGAGAAATTAAATAATTGAAACTGGAAGGTTAATATGACACTTAGCCTTAATTTGAAGGGTGTCTACTTATATAACCTAGAAATATAGATTGGAAATTTGATGGTAACTGTTGGGTGAGTTAAGTCTGTAGACATGCACTGAGGACAAAAATGTAATTTGTTTTATTTATTTACATTTGTTTACCAGGAAAGTCCAACTGGACACAGGTCCATTTTTAGCAGAGGCCCGGGGAGAAAAGCTACACAGTACAATAGAATGCAGTACATGAGAGAACAAAATATAGAACATATATATGTTGACAGCTCAGAATGCCGACACTGTGAACTGTAGTATCAAAATAGACAGTTCACAATGTAGGCAGAAGTAAGTTGGAAGGTGTAAGGGGTTGGAGTGCGTTTGTGTGAGTGTTGGTGGGTTAGGGTTATAGCAAGAGTTAAGGGGAAAGCTTTTGTGCTGTACGTGTATTTTTGGTTCACATTTCTGTGTCTGAGCCTGTCTTATGTAGTGTTAATGTTACTGAAAGCTTTGTTTTTTTAATGTGTTTTATTTAATAATGAATTATGTATGACATAGGCTATGTTACATTTATATAAATGACAATAAACCATAGCGACAATCTCAGTTGCAAACATTATACATTCCAAACCATGTCAACAACTGTAGCTGAAAACATTATCAACATCACTTTTCACATATCGTCAACCATGCTCATTCAAGTCCTACCTTCTTTTAAACCTTATTCCTCATAGTAATAAGGTAGGGTAGAGGGGTGGTGCTCATTAAAAATGAAAAAAGATTATAGCTGGAGGAAGTGAAGGGATATGATGGCTGCAAGAAAGTGAGATCAGATATAAAACTGTGGTCAGAGGATAAAACGTGGGGTGAAAGAGAAAAGTGGGTTAGAAGGACAGGACAAGCCTGATGTGGAGCATGAGCAGTGCTAGAAGTTAGGAATGTTTTTAATAATGATATAAACATGTGAAGGTTGGATAATAAGATAGTTCCAGGCTTGCACAGTAATTGATCATTGATGAAGCTATCAAAGGAGAGTCATCTGCGTACTGCATGAGGGATGCTTGTTAGGAAGAAGAAGAGAGATGGTTAGTTAATATATTAAATAGAACAAGAATGAGAATAGAACCTTGGGGTACACCTCTGGTAACTGATAAGAAAAAGGATGGGGTGCAGAGTCATTTAACAGATTGTAAGGTAAGGTGAAGGGTTAGGGTTAGGTGCAGGGGCAGGGTTAATGTTAGCATGCATTAGTATGGTGGATGGGGGGGGGGGCAAAGCCTCATATTTTTGGTCTGTTTCTCAAAATTTAGTTTTTTGGCAAATCACTGAGGACTGAAGTCACTAAATAATTAGACAGTTGTGTTTCAGACTTCATATCTTTCAGAAAAAGCATGCCAATTCAAAATCTGTTATTCTATCAACGTTCTACATTTGCAAGAATATTTAAAGCTTATCCCAGATTTTGGGCCTTTCCTCCCCCCATTATTGTTGACATTGTTCAGATTTCTTGAACCAAAATGTTGAGGGATATGAGCAGAGTGACTATATAAATTGTAGGTAATAGCTCTTTATCAGAGCCCACACACTACCTAACTGTGCACCATTTAATTTTCATTAATTTTCATTCATGCAGGGTCCAACTACCCCAGTGTTCATGGAGATAATCTATTGCAAGATACACTTGTTGTTGCATACTATGTACCCTGCCCTGACTATGATCTGTTGCCCAGAGCCGTTGAAGCTAATTTACTACGATAAGATTCACTGGTTGTTACATACTGAGCACTCTGCCCTGACTGAAATCTGATGGCCCACATTTCCCAGAGCTAATCTACTGCATGCTACACTGGTTGTTATATACTCTACGCTCTGTCTCGACTGTGATCTCTTTCTCCTAGGGTTCATGAAGCTACTTTTTTACTGCATGGCACACTGGTTGTTACATACTAGACACTCTGTCCTGACTGTGATATGTTGCCCCATAGCTCTCAACCAATCAGGGGCAAATCAACAGAGTCAGGGACAAATCCAGCAATAATCAGAGGGACTTGTAAAATATTAGTAGTATTAACTAGAGACATTGACAGAATAAGAGAATGTGAATTAATATCCATTTTCTGAAGAAAAAGTAATCTGAAATAATCTATAAAATCTATCTATAAAAATCTATATAGGGCCTTCTGAACTGCAGTCCCTTACCCATAATACCTTTGAGCTTGTAGAAAAATGGTTTCTACAGTGGTGTCTCCCCCTTAACCCCAAAAAGACTAAAGTCATGCTGTTTACTCCTACACAAAAGTTCACCCCACTTAACTTCTCTATCAAATCTAAAACTGGTACAGTCATATCTCCTGACACTACTATCAAACTCTTAGGAGTAACTATTGACCACAGCGTTAACTATGACACTCATATCAACATCACAATCAAATCAGTAAACCGAAAACTAGGCTCCCTCTATAAAATAAAGCCCTTCCTTACTCCCATAGCTAAAACGACTCTACTCTCTTTTATGACGCTCCTATATATACAAATCTATCCAAAAGCAACCTCCACAAGCTGGCAGTCTCCTACAATAATATTGCCAGATTTGCTACCATCTCCCCTTTTAGAACCCACCACTGCCAAAATCTGAAGCAGCTGGGTTGGCTTGAATTGCACAATCAAATGTTATTTCATCAACTGATAAAACCCTTTATCACCCGGAAAACATATCAATTCTCACAAATCTAATCTGCCCATATAAAAATCTTACAAACCTATGCTCAGCCAATAAACTTCTGGTATCCGTACATAAACCCAACAATAAAGCAGGAGATTCTCTTTTCTCTAATACTGTGGAGAAAACTTGGAACCTACTTCCCAGTGAACTTACATCTCTGTCTTCTACTACACTCTTCAAAAAAAAACTAAAACAATACCTTACAAGCCATTGGCTATGTCCCTGTTCAAACCCTGATTAAGACTTTCTCTGTCTGTTTTCATCATAACCAGTCTTCCCAGGCTACGTACTCACTTTATTGCCACTTTTAGGCCTCTACCTTCTAGTTGCTTTTATTGCACCTAAGAAAGATGGGATATACATATTTCGGTCTCTTAATGAGTTTCTCCCCCTCTACCTACTCTCCCAATCGTGTTTTTATCTACTTTGTTCTTCTGTTCCTTACTTATAACTTTGAGATGGGAATCTCCCATATCCTTCTGAAGACTTTCTTCCCACAGTGCTCACAAAAAAAAAAAAAAAAACACAAAGCATTATCTTATCTTATTTTTTTGTTCCATCATGTTTGCTAAATTACCTTAAGCACTTGTTTTTGTCTGACAAGCTATCTGTATCTGAAGTTTAATGTTCTGTAACTGAATTCTTAATGCTCTGTGTGTTTATTTGTTTTATGTGGAGCTTTTCCCCCCTGGCCTCTACTGAAAATGGACATATATCCAGTTAGACTAGCCCGGTCAACAAATGTAAAATAAAATAAAATAAAATATAACTAATTGTTAAGTGCAATTTACCTTTATTTTCAAAGTCACCAGTTTTAGGGGTGATTAAGAGGAACAGAGGTAAAATATGAGTCAAAATCAGGGATGTCCTTGAAAATCTGTTCAAAAAGTCAACTTTTATGTGGTCGATCAACTTTCCAAAAATTTGAACGTCAGAAAACAAAATCTACACCTCCTATACCCCCTCCATTATATATATATATATATATATATATATATATATATATATATATATATATATATATATATATATATATATATATATATATGTATATATATATATATATATTTATATATATATATATATATATATATATATATATATATATATATATATATATATATATACCAACTCCGAGATTGCACTACAGTGGGAAAAAGGATAAATTCTCCAATCACCACTGTACCACAATCTCAATTCAAAAGCTTCAAGATTTGGGAAAGTCAACATAGGGTCGACTTTTGGAAGAGTGAAGTGCCTGAATGGGACCCACAGCCAGACACGCTCATTGTTACATACTTTGAATTCTGATATGACTGTGATCCATTGCCCCAGGCTCTATGGAGCTAATCTACTAGATGGCATTCTGGTTGTTGTATACTATGCGGTCTGCCCTGTTACTTGTTGCCTCAGGGTCCATGGAGTTAATTTACTGCAAGTCGTTGTTGTCTTTCGACTTTTCCCAGTTAGGGGGCACCACAGCGGAACTCCGGTCCACTAATAATTGGCAGTAGATTTTCACGAACGCCGAGGTGCCAGCTCAACGTTCAACCTTCAACAAAGGCACGTCCATTTACACATATCTTTCAAACACCCACCCACCCGCGGGGAGGACATGCAGATTCCACACAAAAGGCACTCCCCGCACTCCAGCCGAGAATCGAACGGGAGAACCTCTTGCTGTGAGGCAACAACGCTACCACTGCACCACCATGGTATATCTACTGCAAGACACACTGGTAACTATATACTGGGAACTCTGCCCTGACTGTGGCCCATTGCCCCAGGTTCTATGGACCTAATCTGCTAGATGATACATTGGTTGTTGTATACTGTACTCTGCCTATACTATGATCTCTTGCCTCGGAGTCCATGAAACTAATCTATTATGTCAAGACAAACTGGTTGTTTTATGCTGTGCATTCTGCCCTGACTGAGATCTGTTGCCCAATGCTCATGGTGCTAATGTACTGCAAGACACACTGGTTGTTATATAAGCTACATTCTTCCCAGGCTGTAATCTGTTGCCCCAGGGTACTTGAAGCTAATTTACTACAATAAGATACACTAGTTACATGCTTGTCACTCTGCCCAGGCTGTGATCTGTTGACCAGGAGTCACTGACGTTAATCTAGTACTACTGCATGATGCACTGATTATTATATACTGTGCATCCTGCCCTGGTTATGGTCTGCTGTCCTAGAGTCTATGATGCATTAGTACTAGTACCGTCGGACAGATGGCTTGCAATGTTGTGTATACTAATTGATAGTGCTTTCCTGTATCTCCCATGATACTCTTTTTACTGCAATGAGTGCAAGAACGAAATGTTTATTATACTGAGCACATGACAGCACATCATACATTTTGTTGTGCTGCCTTAAGATCATGCACTGACAGGGACACCATTATTTATAGTGCATTCTATATCTATCTACAAGGCAGAGGGCAGATATGAATCAAGCAGATGTGCCACAGTATATTCATATGAGCAGGTAGCTATAGACCTCAATGAAAAATCAAAACCTTAAAAAAAGAACAAGTGTACGAGTCAAGCTAAGCCTCACAGTTTATATTAAATACATGAAATTAGGAAGGGTTACAGCTTCCAAAACATTAAAGGGAGTTTTTCAGTCTTAAATTTTTGTCTTTATGTTAAGGAACAATTTTAATTAAAGGTAGCTTTCAACCGCATAGCCTTCAAACTCATTTCAGATAAAATCATAACAGAGGGGCCAAAATGACAGCACCTATATTTTAGCAATATGTGAACTGTCTTTCTGCTAACGCTATACATTGCATGCTGTACAAACTTAACATTTTATCTGACTGCGCTAGTTTGTATATTATGAGAAATGCATAGTGTAAAACATAGTGCTTTCAATGTAGAAAAAATGTATAACTGTACAAGATTAGCCTCCCTGTTATACTACAGACAGCCTATAGGTAACACATGCCTGCCTTGATTTACATCTAGGCAGTTTTATTTTAACCTTGACACACAAAACTGCAACACATATGTGAAACCTTCTTGTAGCAATATGCTTAAACACATTTTAAATGTGCAGTAGGCTCTCTATTGAAATGTCAACACGTAATGCCAGTATCAACACACTGAAAAAAAAGTTGAAAATGTACGGGAAGAGTAAACATCGAACATCATGCTTTTCCCCTTAAACTTTTTTTGCAGGTGGGCAAGCTTCCCCCGCCCCTCCACACAATCCATGAACTTATATATACCAACTCTGGGATCACTATACCTCTGAGAAAATGGAATATTTTAAAAAATGGCCATCTTGAACTTGGTACATATAAGTTTGTTCTTTCAGTCATTCAGCTTCCATAAGCGAGTCCTGATATTTCACTTGACTACCTCCGTTGTGTATAGTCAGAGTACATCTGCAATGAACCACTGAAGTGGTATAACTTCAGTAGTAAAATCATTTGCACCTATCCTTAAATGTGACATTTCTGTATCAAAATAGCACATTTCAAGTATTAACCACTGATGACATGTTAAAAGCACCACCCTTTCTGAAGTACTTGTCAGATTATTGTATTGCATAACAGACTAAACTGATGAACAGGCATGACAAAATATTCAGAATAAAGAGTAAAAATCCAAACCAGAAGTTGGGAAATCATGTGGACGTAAGACCAGAGCATGCCAGATCATTAGGACATGTGATGCGTCTCCAAGTAAGTTAATAACATTGGATATCATTTATCAGAACAGCAGCTGAAGACTATTTAATTGTACATTTTTCCATAGGTGAAGTCATAGGTAAACTGGCAATGTTAAATAAAATAGAACATTTATTAACTAGCTTATATTCACATAGATTGTAGAATGTACTTTTTATTTGATTTTAATAAAAAAACTTTCTCTAGTATGTTGTGATGATAGCCTTTGATATTGTAGAATAATACAAAAATGCAGGGGTAGATTATGTGGATAAGTAGAGGAAAATGTCATGTGATGGAGTGATGTAACAACACGGGGAAACTAAGATAAGCAGAGAATCAGTAGGCACTTTTGAAAAAAGGTAGTAAGAGGTGGAGAATTACCTTCCTGGTGATTCCTGCTGATTGTCGAAAACATACAGTATATGGTACTGGTTGGTTTTGGCTGGATGCAGAACATAGCTAGCAAGAGAGGAACACGTCTGAAATGAAGCAAAGGCAGGAGAGTAGTCTGAAGTTTAAAAGGAGGTAAGAAAAAATAAAAAAGACTTCACTTGAAGGCCAGAGAGCAGAATAACTTTGGCAGAGTGTGGAGAATGTTAGCAGACAAAGTGGTGCTTATCAAAGTAAGAAGGATGGCAGATATAACGGTTACAACAATAAACATTATGAGACTACATAAAAGGGAAAGGATTGGATCCATCCCCAGCAGGGATTATATCATGCTGGAGTTAGTCAAGGCTGTCTGACGATCTGTGCATTTAGCTCTCTCTCTTTTGCTATATATATGTATGTGTTTAGATATATTTTTTGCATAGTGGTGTCTGCTGGGATTAGGAAATACTGTGCCTTTGAACCAGGAAGGCAGGTAGATCATGGGAATCAGTTGTGTCCCTGAGGGCAACAGTAGACGAAATGAGTGCCTGAAAGGAAAAGATTTGGGGGTATCCCTGAAGTCAAGAAATGATGAAGCCTGTTATGCTGCATTCCAACAGTATTTTTGTAGTTACTTAAAATACTTCTAGAATCACAAGTACTTACTAGGCTATTACTCCATTAGAATCTTTAGAAGCCTAATAAAACAATTCCATGAAGTCTTCAGACTTTATATTTTGGTATGACTACCCCACATGTGAGTAGACCGTTTTCATGCTGCCCCTATCCATGAGGATCAAGGGTGCTAAACCACGGGTGGATTTGTGGTTACCCAACCATTCATCCAGATTATGTTTGAATAGTGTAAGACAAGGACTTAGGTTTATGTGAGGGGAAGACTATTCCAAACTAGTACTATTCTGATACAGATCTGTCCCTCCAACATTATCTGCTTGCGTTGCAAAAGTGATTTAGATCTCTTGAGCAGATGATTATGGCCCCACTGAATTTCCAAACGTGCAGTAGATCCGACAGATTAGGGTCTGCTGAGGTCTGTATGCAAGGCAGAGATCTCCCTTCAGTAGTGTCTATGACATTAGATGAAGGAAGACTGAGATGGTCCACATTGTTTTCATGATTTAGGCCCTTGACTTTCTTAGTCAAAAAATGCTGCCGTCATTCAGATTGTGCCAAATATTTAGACAGGTACATGCCAAAGAGGGCATTATACTCAATGACCTACCTGATGAGTGTGAAATACAGTGGAATGATCACAACCCTGGGCCTAGATACCATATCCTTAGGAATAAGCTGTACACTGAAAAGCACTATTTTACAACAGTAGATATGCTGCAATAAAAGGACATTTTCTATACAGGTTCCCACCTCCTTAACTACTGGATCAATTTTCAAGGGTATGCTGTCAATGTAAGAGTTACAAGGGACTTCTTACTTGCTAAAGGATTCTATTATACATTTCTTGTCATTCAGTTTTAGTCCATGGTTTTGTCACCAGCTATTGATTTGGAAAAGGCCTACCTGAAAGGCTTGTGATGTCCTCTGGAGAGTTTATGATGGGACCAAGTTTACAGTCATCTGCAAATTGGTCAGCAGCAAATCCTTAACAGCATCTTTGATCTCAGAAAAGAAAATGAGAAAGAGGAGAGGCCTAAGAACTGAACCCAAGGGTTACACTGCTAGCGAGAGGTCTTTTGGAGGAGGTACAGTAACCCATCTTAATTTTATGGGTTCTGTTTGCAAGCCAAATTACTACCCATTAGTTGCATAAGGACTAACATTTGAGTTATATTATCTATGATACTTTAGTATGGGATGGTGCTGAATGCCATTGCAAGGTCTAGACACATCCTTAACTCCAAACTGGTCTGGGATTAGTGTTTACAGGTGACCTATGTCTATTTACAAAATCCATAATGATCACCTCCATATACTTACAAATGAGGCTGGTCAGACCTATGAGTCTATAATGTACTGGGGCCATTGGTGCCCCAACCTTGTGCAGGGGGATGACAGTTGCGACTTACATTCATCTTAAAGCATGTTTAGAAGTGGACACTGAATAGCCTCCAGTTATGGGCATTCAGAAGCTGTATAGCTGAAAAACTTGACATCCTTAAGGGTCATTTGCACATTTCCCATGGACCTCCATTATAGATTCCTAGATTATTACTAGGCTATTGACACCAGGGGCCTTTCTAAGCCTAACCAGGTTTTTCAGGAAGAATAATGACATCTGGGATCCAAATAGGACACTGAGGGCTAGGCATTTATAAGCTACCTTTGTCCATACAGGAGGTTTAATGCATCACACAACGAAAAATCTAGTTTTGCTGGGGTTGTTTAGTAGTTTAGACTAGTAGATTGGATACACACACACACACACACACACACACACACACACACACACACACACACACACACACACACACACACACACACACACACACACATATACATAAATATATACACAAACACACACACAAACACACACACACATATATACATGTACACATACATATACACATACATACATTTGTATCTCTGCATGTTAAACAGAGGTACATTTTCTGACACAAATGCATGACCACATCTCAAGCAAAGATATGCATACTTGTGATAACTGTGTAGTGTGCCCTTACATTTTGAAATGTGAAAAATATACATTCAGACATTGCAATTACACTGTATATATGTCTAAATCTTATTACTGCCATTTTACATTTGTTGTTTATGCTGGTATTTGCACTTACTGCTCTAATTTCTACATTGGAAAAGCCACTAGATGACTCTCTGATAGAATGAAAGAACATTTAATGGCCATTAGGACAAGTAATATGAATAATGCCATGGCCAAATATAGCATTACTTGTCTGAATTTTGAAAAGTTTGTGTTCATTGTCTTCGAACAGACTGATATCTTTTTTGGTGATTGTGAATTGTTTTTGGAACTGAGAGAACCTAACAACTGCTTCTTAATGCAGAGGTTTCACACGGATTAAATAAGAGCACCAAAATTAAGTGTTCCTTATGGTGGTCTGACTAAAATTAACCACTAACAATCTTTATTTATGACTAGACGTACATATTCATTTTTTTATACATGTGTACTAGCTTCTGATATTTGATATACATGTATATACTGTTTTACTCTTACACTGGTTTACTTCAAAATGTGCATTTTGTGTGTCTGGACAATACTTATCTAGCGACTATTGGATACTGTATTGACACATGACTGTTTTCCTGTATGTGAACTACAGTTCTTCTTTCTTTATTGTATTCTGACGAAGTTCACATATCTGAAATGAACGAAAGCACTTAATTATCTTATTCAGTGTCAGAGTCATTTTTTTCCATTTCCCTTCTGTTTATTTTTAAAGAGTAATAATAGTATTTAGTGCCAGTGAAATGACTTTTGAATATATACATACATATACACATATATACACATACACATATTCAAATACATATATTACATTAATTTATATATATATATATATATATATATATATATATATATATATATATATAGGTTTATAGGTTCATAGGTTGGTACTAGGCTATCGGCTCTAAGGCCTATACAAGCCTAGCCATAACAATTCCCTGGATAATTTTTCCCACAATATTTACTTCCCTTGACCCTTGTCTAGCAGGTCGACGTACATGATCCCTGGGGAGAATTTCCTATCTCCCATCCAATCATCAAGGTTCCTTTTGAAGATGGCCAAGGAGGCGCTCTGCTTGACATGTATGGGCAGTCTATTCCAGAGTATGGGGAGTCTCTGGGTCAGGAACCTATCCATCCAGCATGTTTTGTTTATTGTGATGACAAGGTTTAGATCACTGGAGCGTGTGGCTCTGAGAGAATTGGGATTTCTTTAAGTGGAGCATGTCCAACAGCTCAGGGTTTGACATGGCCTTGTATGTTATGCATAGATCACCTCTGAGTAGACGATATGCCACAGAGTATAGCTGGAGTTTTTTAAGACAGTCAGCATATGGCATCTGCTTTAGGCCTGTGATTCTTTCAGTGAGGTATTTCTGTGGCCTTTCCAGCTGTTGCAGATATCTTGTAAGCTACATACCAAACGGGGTGTTATACTCTATAATGGGTCAAATGAGGGATGAGTTCAGTGGGACAATGACCTCCTTTTTTCTGGATGAAAAGCCTTTAGTGATGAGGTGTGCCACATAGAAGGATTTCCTAACTGTTGTGGCACTATGGTTATCAAAGGTGCGACCACTGTCCACCTGTGTCCCTAATTCTCTCATCACACTTTCGATGTTTAGTGTACTGCCACCTATGTGGTAATTCATGGGTACATGTTTTTTTTCCAAAGGGGATAACTATACATTTCTTGGCATTAAGCTTGAGCCCATGGCTCTGGCACCAGGCATCTGTTTCTGTAAGGACCATTTGTAGAATATCCACATCATTTGGGGATTCAATAATGGCTCCCAGTTTGCAGTCATCTGCAAACTTTGTTAGCCAGAGTCCCTTAGTGTTGGCCTGTACTTCAGAGAAGTAGATGCCAAGCAAGAGTGGTCCCAGGACTGAACTCTGAAGTACTCCACTTCTCTGGAGCTGGATTTGGAGTCGGCTACTTTTACAGTCTGGGTTCTGTCAGTGAGCCAGTTGGCAACCCATCGAGTGACATAGAGATTTATGTACAGCTTAGTAAGTTTATCTATGATTCCAGAGTGGGAGATGGTGTCAAAGGCCTTGGCGAGGTCCAGATAGGCTGTGTGGACCACCTTACCCTCTTCCACAGCTCTGGAGACTGATTTGAAGAAGTCAATCAGGTTCAAGAGACAAGATCGGCCTTCACAAACCCAAAATGGGTGGAATTCAGTGTTTGAAGGTTGCCAATGTCTTTGTTTAAAAGTTCTATGATAATGCGTTCCATGCCCTTGCAGATCAGGCTTGTCAGACTGATGGGATGGTAGTTCCTGGGATCCAAGGTGGATCCCCCCTTGTGGAGTGGGATAACTGCAGCTGTGCGCCACCCAGTGGGCATGAAGCCTGAGGTGAGGCTATGATTAAACATGACACTTAGGTGAGGTGCCAGTTCATTTTGGAGTTCATGTAGTACACAGCCCAGGATGTCATCTGGTCTCATGGATGCTGTATTCTTAGCTTTGGAGAGTGCGGTTTCTACATGTGTGGCCTTGATTACCGGAATTTGGCAATCTTTTGGTATTGAGATGGGCCCTTTAGGGGGTGAGAGGGAGTGAAGTTGGCACTAAATAGATCTGCCAGGATATTGGCAATATCCTTGGGATCAGTATATTTAATGCCATTCTGTTGTAGCTCAGAGCAGATCTGAGCATTGCCATTTAGATTCTTGACATAACTATAAAAAGCCTTGTGGTTTTCTTTGGAATATTTGGCAATTTTATTTTCGTAACTAGCTTTTGAGGATTTTATGCGGGATCTCAGCTTCTTACTGAGGTTGGTGAGGGAGTTTTTTGCATCCTGGGATTTTCATCTTTTCTGCAACAGTTTCTTCTTTCTGTTGTATAGTTTTGTTTATAGCAGGGGACCACAAGATTGGCTTCCTTTTTTGGAGGAGAGCATTTTGGCTTTATTTGGGATGGCACGATTCATGCACGAGTGGATGTGCTCGTACAGTGCCTCAGTGTAGGATCCAGCAGTCGAACCTTCAGATCCCATCTGCATGGCTGTCATGAGGTTTGTCACTTCTGATTCCAGTAGCATGAAGTTGGCTTTGGAGAAGTTTTTTTATGGAGGTTTCCTTACTGGTGGGTGGGTTGGGATGTGGATGTCAAGGGTGATTTGATTATGGTCAGACCTGACCAATGAGGGGGTGACCACTGGTGTGGAGTGTCTATCTCCCATGTTGGTAATGACCTGGTCTAGGATATTGGACCCCCTGGTGAGGACAATGGATTACTTGATCCAGGGCATTGGAATTTAGGAATTGCAAGAACCGTTGGGAAAAGGTGTTGGTACCCGAGTAGTTTTCCCAGTTAATGGCAGGGTAGTTGAAATCACCCAGTATTAGGGTGTTTGGTTGTATCTTAATATTTTCCAGTATGTTTAGAAAGGTGTAGTGAGAATCTTGGGGCATGATGGGGGATCTGTAGCAAGCTACAATTTGGATTGCAGGTGAAATAAACTTTAGGTGATTTGGTTTTGGTGAAATGAGTTTAGGTTGAAGTGATACGTACCCATATATATATATATATACATACATATACACACACACACACACACACACACACACACACACACACACATTTTATATATATATATATATATATATATATATATATATATATATACATATTTATATATAGATATATATATATATATATATATATATATATATATATATATATGTATATATATATATATATATATATATATATACACACACACACACACACATATACACACACATCTTTTTCTTCTTTTTTCGGCTGCACCCATTAGGGGTCGCCACAGCAGATCAACTGTTTCCATTTCTTCCTGTCCTCTGCATCTTGCTCTGTCACACCAACCACCTGCATGTCCTCTCTCCCCACATCCATAAACTTTATCTTAGGCCTCCCTCTTTTCATGTTACCTGGCAGCTTCATCCTTAGCATCTTTTTCCCAATATACTCTGCATCCCTCTTCAGCACATGTCCAAACCAACGTAATCTTGCCTCTGTGGCTTTGTCTCCAAACCTTCCAACCTGGGCTGACCCTCTAATATACTTATCCCTAATCCTGTCCATCCTCGTCACAGCCAGTGCAAATCCTAACATCTTCAACTCTGCCATGTCAAGCTGTGACTCCTGCCTTTTTATCATTGCCACGGTCTCCAACCCATATAACATAGCTGGCCTCACTACCCACTTGTAGACCTTCCCTTTCACTCTTACTGGTACTCGTCTGTCACAAATCACTCCTGACACTCTTCTCCACCCACTCCATCCTGCCTGTACTCTCTTCTTCACCTCTCTTCCACACTCACCATTACACTGAACTGTTGATCCCAAGTACTTAAACTTATTCACCTTCCCCACCTCTACTCCCTGCATCCTCACCATTCCTCTATCCTCCCTCTCATTCACACACATATATTCTGTCTTAGTCCTGCTGACCTTCATTCCTATTCTCTCTAGAGTATATCTCCACCTCTCCAAGGTCTCCTCCACTTGTTCCCTACGCTCACTACAGATCACAATGTCATCTGCAAACATCATAGTCATACACACACACACACACACACACACACTATATATATATATATATATATATATATATATATATATATATATATACACATATACATACACATATATATATATACACACACACACATATATGGATTCCCTTCATGAGCTCTAAGTTTCAAAACTTCGAACTACAAATGGTCAAGACCATAAGATTGAATTTTTGAAACTTCGACTGTTTTGATTGGAGATCGCCATACAGCGTGGAACATGGAATTTACCATTTTCCTCACTGTAGTGCGATCTCAGAGTTTGTATATTTAGCATGGGACATGATGGGTGCAGGTGGGCTTGCCTGCCTGCAAAAACAAGATTTTTTTTTTTTTTTTAATTACAGTTTCAAAGTTTCAAAACTTCAATCTTATGGTCACATATGCCCTGCAATATCATCCCACTACTTGTGCCAAAATTTTCATGGTCTGTGCAATCCTACACAATATTATCCTGAGAAAACAGCTTCAATGGGAATACCAAGGAGAAGGACACACATTTCACCACCACTGGCAAGGTCACCACAGCCACATGCAGGTGAGGACTCATAGGGGGAACCACCAGACACTATGGGTTTAGGCAGACGTAGGTGTGCACAATGTGCCCCCACCCTGGCCAAGAGGCAATGGATAGCACACAAGCTGACCACCTAAGCAGCACAACTTTCACCCTATGCATATACATACAGTAAAATTGATGTTGGGTAATGTTCACAACCTTTATTTACCTATGTAATAGATCAAAGAGTCAGCCCTAAATTAAAACAGTTGCAACTGCAGGACTATCAAGGTAAGTGGTGAACCTGGAACAGGAAATAAAATTGCTAAGAACACAAATGAATGGCAAATCTTTGCATACTGTTACTTGCAAATGTACATAAGTAGAAGGTGAGTGTGACAGAACTGACTTAAGTCAACAGATTTCTGCTGTTTATTAACTAATAGGCCTCATGCATCAAAGATGCACACAATGCAAAAACCTGCAAGAAACTAGTACAATTTTCAAAATAGCATCACCAATGCATACATAGTAAGCCCTCAATCAGCTATGCACCATGGGCATCAGAAAAAATACATCTGTATCCCTGAATCCAAAGTATAAAACCAAGGAGATGGTACAGTTATTTGCACAGGGTTTTGTTTGCTGGGGGTGGGGGGGGGGGGCAAAGGTTGACACAAAAGTAGTAAGTTTGTGTGAGTGAGAAAGATAGACAGGCACAAATTTAGCTAATTATCAAATGGCCAATGAGACAGCATGAGCTGCAAGCCTCACAAATGACTTATGTACCTGTTGTGTGTGTGTGTCTGTACTTATGTACCTGTTGTGTGTGTGTGTCTGTACTTATGTACCTGTTGTGTGTGTGTGTCTGTACTTATGTACCTGTTGTGTGTGTGTGTCTGTACTTATGTACCTGCTGTGTGTGTGTGTCTGTACTTATGTACCTGTTGTGTGTGTGTCTGTACTTATGTACCTGTTGTGTGTGTGTGTCTGTACTTATGTACCTGTTGTGTGTGTGTGTCTGTACTTATGTACCTGCTGTGTGTGTGTGTCTGTACTTATGTACCTGCTGTGTGTGTGTGTCTGTACTTATGTACCTGCTGTGTGTGTGTGTCTGTACTTATGTACCTGCTGTGTGTGTGTGTCTGTACTTATGTACCTGTTGTGTGTGTGTGTCTGTACTTATGTACCTGTTGTGTGTGTGTGTCTGTACTTATGTACCTGTTGTGTGTGTGTGTCTGTACTTATGTACCTGTTGTGTGTGTGTGTGTCTGTACTTATGTACCTGTTGTGTGTGTGTGTCTGTACTTATGTACCTGTTGTGTGTGTGTGTCTGTACTTATGTACCTGTTGTGTGTGTGTGTCTGTACTTATGTACCTGTTGTGTGTGTGTGTCTGTACTTATGTACCTGTTATGTGTGTGTGTCTGTATGGGCACTCAATTTGAAATGTGTGAGTGAGTGTCTGCAAGAACGCAGACAAGTACACAAACAACTTCTGTGCTAACTCTGTACCTTGGCATGTTGGACAGATGTGAACTTTGCATGATAGAGATAACAGTTCATAGTCATCACCTCCAACTGCAAGAACTGGCTCTGCCAGGAATTGCATTGACACATACATGCCCATGGTCAGATGTGCTGGTGCTAACGGAATATGACTGATGTCTGCCGGATGAGCTCTACTAGCAACAATGCCCAAAACCACAACTCCATGGCCTACCACATCTAGGTGTGGACACCTCAAACACTGAGAGCAGTGGAAGTAGTGCCACTATGGGAGTGGAAGTGGACACAGTGACATTAGCTAACAGCAAAGGATGCTACTGACCTACATCCATGTGGATGCTGTTCCCCTCTCAGCAGATGTTCCATCACAGATGCTGCCTGTTCTATTGTGTCATTTATCTGATCCACTGAATTGACTACACAGTGGGGGTAGTCACGCATGTCAGCCTGTGCCATATCTACAACCCTAAGTATGTCCTCAGACCCCCTATTGGAACATGTCTGGGCCTCCATGCTGGCCTTAAACATACACCGAGTGACACATAAACACACCAGGATCAGGTGGAGAGTGAACAGCAGGCCTCCTCCAAGCACCCTTAACAACCCTCCTGCATGGCACCTCACCCACATTTTGGCTATGGCCAAAGTCAACTGGCACAGGAGCAGCAATAACCAAACTACCCTGATCAAGTGCATCACCCTCCACCTGTCTAGTATCTGAGGGCTAAGTGGAATGGGTATATATATGCCTACTGACTGTGTCTGATGGAAATCCAGGGAATGTGCGAGTCATAACCTCAATGTCAGATTCAACCTTTGCACCACCTGAGTGTGCCACTGTTTGGCCACCATCATCATCAGAGCTTACCAATACTCTGACATCAGGTGGTAGGAGTCCTACACTTCCACTGCCAGGATCATCTGTGATAATTAGCAATAAACATTGGAATGAAATTACTACTGCACTAAATATTAAAACAATTTATATGATAACAAAGTAACACTTGTTACACTATTGCAGATGGTACAGCAATACAGACATTCATTGCACCCACCTCAAACATACAGATAAATGCATGGTCATCATAAAGCAAAAAAACAAAAATTTGCTTACCATATCCAGATGACTCCACACTTGGCAGGGAGGATGGTCCTAGAAGAAATGAAGCAAGGCAAGAATGTCAATTAACCATCATAATGGGAATAACACAGGGGGACAGTGAATGCATAATGCCTGTATATCCTGTAATAAATACTTAAAATGTCAATTAACCATCACGATGGGAATAACACAGGGGGACAGTGAATGCATAATGCCAGTATATCCTGTACTAAATACTTAAAATGTCAATTAACCATCACGATGGGAATAACACAGGGGGACAGTGAAAGCATAATGCCTGTATATCCTGTAATAAA
This sequence comes from Protopterus annectens, assembly GCF_019279795.1. Lineage (NCBI taxonomy): Eukaryota > Metazoa > Chordata > Ceratodontiformes > Protopteridae > Protopterus > Protopterus annectens. Next base: position 1,107,825,557 of record NC_056748.1, read on the forward strand.
TACCTAAAATGTCAATTAACCATCACGATGGGAATAACACAGAGGGGACAGTGAATGCATAATGCCTGTATATCCTGTAATAAATACTTAAAATGTCAATTAACCATCACGATGGGAATAACACAGGGGGACAGTGAATGCATAATGCCTGTATATCCTGTAATAAATACTTAAAATGTCAATTAACCATCACGATGGGAATAACACAGGGGGGACAGTGACTGCATAATGCCTGTATATCCTGTAATAAATACTTAAAATGTCAATTAACTATCACGATGGGAATAACACAGGGGGAAAGTGAATGCATAATGCCTGTATATCCTGTAATAAATACTTGAAATGTCAATTAACCATCACGATGGGAATAACACAGGGGGACAGTGAATGCATAATGCCTGTATATCCTGTAATAAATACTTGAAATGTCAATTAACCATCACAATGGGAATAACACAGGGGGACAGTGAATGCATAATGCCTGTATATCCTGTAATAAATACTTGAAATGTCAATTAACCATCACGATGGGAATAACACAGGGGACAGTAACTGCATAATGCCTGTATATCCTGTAATAAATACTTGAAATGTCAATTAACCATCACAATGGGAATAATACAGGGGACAGTGAATGCATAATGCCTGTATATCCTGTAATAAATACTTAAAATGTCAATTAACCATCACGATGGGAATAACACAGGGGGACAGTGACTGCATAATGCCTGTATATCCTGTAATAAATACTTGAAATGTCAATTAACCATCACAATGGGAATAACACAGGGGACAATGAATGCATAATGCCTGTATATCCTGTAATAAATACTTAAAATGTCAATTAACCATCACGATGGGAATAACACAGGGGGGCAGTGACTGCATAATGCCTGTATATCCTGTAATAAATACTTGAAATGTCAATTAACCATCACGATGGGAATAACACAGGGGGACAGTGAATGCATAAAGCCTGTATATCCTGTAATAAATACTTGAAATGTCAATTAACCATCACAATGGGAATAACACAGGGGGACAGTGAATGCATAATGCCTGTATATCCTGTAATAAATACTTGAAATGTCAATTAACCATCACGATGGGAATAACACAGGGGACAGTAACTGCATAATGCCTGTATATCCTGTAATAAATACTTGAAATGTCAATTAACCATCACAATGGGAATAATACAGGGGACAGTGAATGCATAATGCCTGTATATCCTGTAATAAATACTTAAAATGTCAATTAACCATCACGATGGGAATAACACAGGGGGACAGTGACTGCATAATGCCTGTATATCCTGTAATAAATACTTGAAATGTCAATTAACCATCACAATGGGAATAACACAGGGGACAATGAATGCATAATGCCTGTATATCCTGTAATAAATACTTAAAATGTCAATTAACCATCACGATGGGAATAACACAGGGGGACAGTGACTGCATAATGCCTGTATATCCTGTAATAAATACTTGAAATGTCAATTAACCATCACGATGGAAATAACACAGGGGGACAGTGACTGCATAATGCCTGTATATCATGTAATAAATACTTGAAATGTCAATTAACCATCACGATGGGAATAACACAGGGGGACAGTGAATGCATAAAGCCTGTATATCCTGTAATAAATACTTGAAATGTCAATTAACCATCACGATGGGAATAACACAGGGGGACAGTGACTGCATAATGCCTGTATATCCTGTAATAAATACTTAAAATGTCAATTAACCATCACGATGGGAATAACACAGGGGGACAGTGAATGCATAATGCCTGTATATCCTGTAATAAATACTTGAAATGTCAATTAACCATCACAATGGGAATAACACAGGGGGACAGTGAATGCATATTGCCTGTATATCCTGTAATAAATACTTGAAATGTCAATTAACCATCACAATGGGAATAACACAGGGGACAGTGAATGCATAATGCCTGTATATCCTGTAATAAATACTTGAAATGTCAATTAACCATCACGATGGGAATATCACAGGGGGACAGTGCCTGCATAATGCCTGTATATCCTGTAATAAATACTTGAAACTGAAACTTTGCTGACATGTCCATCCATACCCATGTGTACTGAACTGTGTCATATAACTATTAACGTATCAATAGGAACAGAAAAAAAATCCCTAGGAAGCATTACTCAAATTATATATGTTACTATGCAAGCAAATATAAAGCTTGCCATATGTAAGTTTACCTGGAAGCTGTTCCTGGGACACAGTTGTCCTCTCAGCCACCCACATCAAGCACGTGGGGTACAGGTTCCACTTAGCTGTCTGGATCTCTGACAGTGAACAAACTTTTTATTTGGTATTACTGGAAGTTTGGTAGTAGGCCCCCTTACCCTTTAGCCCGCTATTCTCAGGCGACTGCAGCTGCATTCCTCTGGGCTCGTTAAGTCATATTAGTGGCCTGATGATGCAACTGATCATAAGTCCTGCTGTGACCCCCTACTGCATTTACATTGTTCACCAAGTGGCTCCAAACTTGCATTCTGGCAGCCATATCCCCATGTCTTCTCTCAAGTAGAAAGTCTCCATGGTGCCTGAAAGCCTGGATTATCACTTCATTTTCAGAGTCATTGAAAGGGGGTTTACGTGGATTTGTAGGCTTGGGTGCCATAATCTTATGTGACATGAAACAGAGATAACAAACATAAATATCACCTAACTAAAGTCTTGCTTACATACACATTTGTCAACATTAAGCACTGTAAACACACTTTTCAGTTAATAAAACTGAAGGCTATGTGGTTGTCCCACCTCACCCTCACACACAATCCAATGTTTGCCAAAAACAAGGAATATCACTTTAATTTATTATGTCTCCCACTGAAATATCAGGATTCTTATACATTTTCAACAGAAGAGCACTTGAAACACACTTGTTCTTGCAACACACAAATGGTACGTGGCTCACCCACCCCCAAAACAACAAACAAATGAAGGTTTGTACAAATCAAGGAATACCACAGAATTAAATTGGTATATATGCTTTCCACACAATTAGAAAGTGTACCCATTTACAACAGAAAAGTCTGTTTATGCCAGCCACCTCTCACTGTGCCCACCAACCCCCTGGATGTGACCTTACGTCATCTCAGAAGCATAACACCTGTGTCAGTGACACATACATTACGTCTCTCCCCAATAACAAAAAATATTGTAAAATCAAATAACTTGTGATGAAAGTTTATAACTTGTCTGTCTTAGAAATGTAAAAGCCTGCCAAAAATGCCTATACCAACAGTGAAGTATAAGAAATGCCTACAGATAAAAGTTCCATTTTCTCCTCAATATATGAAGTGATTTGTAACACATTACAAACTCTAGAAGCTACTTTAATATACACATCTTAGCAAGATGAGAAGCCTTCTCTGCAGATAAATCACCTTCAAAAGAATATTAATCTTTTGCTTTATCCAAATACTAAAGTCTCCTCAACTTCAAGTTCCTTAGCTACACGGTTACCTTTTTATAGTGTAGATTCAACCCTCTGAGCATAGTGAAAATGCAAATGAGGTGTGAACTCATTAGAATTCAATACCAAAATTTGACTTCATGTAGCAGATGAAACATAGTATAGGCTTTACACCATTGTCAAGTGCTAATGGCTTGCAACTGTGAATGATTAGTGTCAGAGAAGTAAAACACAACAGCAGTGAAGACACCCTTCCCTGCAGTGGGTGTGTCACTGACAATACACTTCCAAAGTGTAGGAATAACTTTAGCAAGCTTTTAAATGGAACTAAACAGCACACATATATTATTTTTGTTTAATGGTACACAAACTCTCCTGACTGTGCTGATAAATGTTTTTCACAGCCAAGTCCTTTTTATCATACAGTTAAAGGAGAAGGAGACAAAAATGTACTATTACAGCAGAGATAAGGGAAGAATGAACACAATACAAAGAAAAGACAGATCTGCAGTTGTGCAAACATTCATAAATGGCTGCACTAAATATGTAAGCCACATAAGTACAACCAACTGAGAATGTACAAGTGCATGTCTCAGTAATACTGTAGAGGAAATGGGCATTGTTTGTATGCACATGATTGGAGTTGCTGCTTGAAGGGTGTGCCTGTGGCAAGGAGAGAGAATACACCCCCACTGTGTTTCATAAGTTTATTACTATGATAGTTAAAATCCAGAACTGTGCAAAATTCTTTAACATTTTTTAAAATGTTTATTTTTCTTAATATCTGTGCAGTGTACTGCTTAAGGCAAATAGGGTGAAACATATAAATATTTAAAATGTAATGTCAGTTACCTTAAAAAGCACATATAAATATTTAAAATGTAATGTCAGTTACCTTAAAAAGCACATATAAATATTTAAAATGTAATGTCAGTTACCTTAAAAAGCACATATAAATATTTAAAATGTAATGTCACTTGCCTTAAAAAGCACAATCTCAGTTAGTGCCATTGCACAGCAGGCAGCACTTTGGATGATAAGAACAGCATAAATTACATCTGTAAACCAAATGTGAGTATAGCACACCTTGTTAAGACATTGAGACACACATTACATAGGACAGGTAAGACTGTGGTTTGATTCACACATTTTTTAATGATGATCATAAGCATTTTTTACAAAAATCAAATCTTTTTTCCTTTCCCGGTCTCATTTGAGTGCTGCTCACCTAGGCACAAACACGGTTCACTGCTGCAGACAAAAAAGAAACAGTTACTTTCAAAAAAAGAAATAGTTACTTGTTTTGCCTTCCTTCATGCAAACACACAAAGCATCATTGGGCAGCCATCACGGTGAGTCCGGGTACTAAGCCAGCACACTCCAAATTTTATCAGTGGTGTTCCACTGTAATTTATATAACAAATATAAAGATAATTATACACAACTATGCATAGCAGGTTGGTGTATACACATATCATATAGGTTCATAGGTTCATAGGTTCATACTAGGCTATCTGCCCAAGGGCATTTATAAGCCTAGCCCATAGTTATGTGGCTTTCGCCACCCCTTTAGTTTGAATAAAAACTATGCCTATCATTTTTCTGTGCCTCTGTCAAGCAGTGACACTGAAGTAATCCCTGGGGTATATCTGCGATCTCCCATCCATTGGTCAAGATTCCTCTTGAACAAGGCCAGCGAGGTGCTCTGCCTCACATGTACCGGGATTTTGTTCCACAGCATAGGGAGTCTCTGGGTGATGAATCTGTCCCTCCAGCACGTTCTATTTATAACCGTGTCAAGGTTTAAGTCTCCCACCCTTGTGGTTCTGAGGGATCTAGATTTTTTGAGGTGAAGCATATTCATCAAATCTGGGTTTGACATGGCCTTATATGTCAGGCACAGGTCACCTCTGAGCAAGCGGTATGAGACTGAATAGAGCTGGAGTTCTTTCAGTCGGGCAGCATAAGACATATTTTGAGACCCTTTATCCTTTTGGTGAGGAACTTTTGGGGCCTTTCAAGCTGCAGCAGGTGTCTGGTCAGATACATTCCGAACGGGGCATTGTACTCAATCATAGGTCTAATGAGTGATGAGTACATGGGGACGATAACCTCCCTTGATCTAGATGTGAATCCCTTCATGATCAGGTGGGCGATATAGAAGGTTTTCCTAACTACTTTAGCAACATGAGTGTCAAACGAAAGGCTACTGTCAACTTGGGTCCCCAGATCCCTGATGACTTTTTCTGTGCTCAGTGGATTGCCACCTATATGGTAGCTAGGGGTAACCTTGTTTTTCCCGAAGGGTATGACTATGCATTTTTTGGCGTTTAACTTCAGGCCATGGCTCCGGCACCAGTTATCCGTTTCTGTGAGGCCCTTCTGGAGGATATCTGTGTCAGATGTGTTTTCGACTATGGCGCCCAGTTTGCAGTCATCTGCAAACTTTGTCAGCCATAACCCTCCTGTGTTTGCTTGTACTTCTGAAAAGTAGATGCCGAACAAGAGTGGACCCAGGACTGAGCCCTGTGGGACACCACTTGTGATAGGCTTTGAGTCTGACATGGCTCCAGCAACTCTGACCCTGTGGGTTCTGTCACTTAGCCAGTTTGCAACCCATCTTGTGATGTATGGGTTTACATTCAAGCTGATGAGTTTTTCGATGATACCTGAGTGGGGTAGTGTGTCGAAGGCCTTTGCCAGGTCGAGGTAGGCTGTATGGACTGCCTTTCCCTCATCAATGGCCTTGGTGACTGTCTCGAAAAGTCAACCAAGTTTAAGAGGCAGGATCTGCCTTTGACAAAGCCAAACTGGGTTGGATCCAAAGTCTGCAAGTTCCCTATGTCTTTATTTATGAGTTCCATTATGATCCTCTCCATGGCTTTGCAGATAAGGCTTGTCAAGCTAATGGGGCGGTAATTTCCAGGGTCTGTGGAGGCACCGCCCTTATGAAGTGGGACTACAGTCGCCGTGCGCCACTCCTTGGGTACGTATCCTGAGGTGAGGCTAAGATTAAACAGCTGTCCTAACTGTGGGTTTAATTCCTCGTTGAGTTCATGAAGCACACAGCCGGGGACACCATCCGGTCCCATGGATGCTGTGTTTTTGCCTTAGTGAGGGCAGTTCTCACCTGGGCGTTGGAGATGTTTGGGGGCTACAATCCTCTGGAATAGATATCTCTCCTTTTGGGGAGAAGTTTGCACTGAACCTGTCAGCCAGTATGTTAGCAATGTGTGTAGGTTCAGTAATTTTCACATCATTTTGAACTAATTCTGAGCATATCTGGGAGTTTCCTCCTAGGTTTCTAACATAGCTAAAGAAGGCCTTATGATTGTGTTTAGAGTCCTTGGCGATTTTTCTCTCAAAATTTGCCTTGGATGATTTTATGAGAGCTCTTAGTTTTTTACTTATAATGATCAAAGGTGTCTTACCTTTCAAGGATTTTGCTCTATCTTGTAGTAGCTTTCTCCTTTTGTTGTAGAGCTTGTTTATGGCTGGGGTCCACCAGACTGGACGCTTGCCTTTGGTACAGAGAGTCTTAGTTTTGTTTGGGATTGCCTGATCCATGCAGTCCTGTAGGTGCTGGTAGAAGGCATTTGTAAGTGATTCAGCGGTTTGAGTAATGTTTACCACTGGCTCAGGGGCCTTAAAGGAGACCACACTAGTTTTTAGAAGTGTGAAATCGGCTTTTGAGAAGTTTTTCACTGTGGTCTTTTTGTTTCAGGTGGGGGCGGGATGAGGACCTCCAGCGAGATTAGTTTATGATCTGATCTCACCAGTGAGGGGTATACTTCTGGTGTTGAAAATTTTGATCCCATGTTCGTGATGATGAGATCAAGTATGTTTTCTCCTCTTGTGGGGATGGTGACTAGTTATTCCATGGCATTTGAGTTTATGAACTCCAGGAATCTTTGGGTTAGAGTGTTCGGGCTTGAGTAGTGTTCCCAGTCTATATTAGGGTAGTTGAAGTCACCTAGTATGATGGTGTTTGGAGATACATTTATCCCCTCCAATGTTTTCAGGAAGGCCATGTGAGGTTCCTGAGTTTGAGAGGGTGGCCTGTAACATGCTACAAATTGCAGAGCAGTCTTGCCTATGGTTAATTGCACCTGGATGGTCTCCGATGCATCGTGCGTTGCCACCAACCTTGAGGTGTGGGTGTCCTTTATGAATATGGACACCCCTCCTTTCTTGGTGTTGTCCGGATTTTGTGGCGGAACGCATGATATGAGGTGAAACCTGTTAGTGCTGGGGTGCTCTCAGGAGCCTTGAACCAGGTTTCTGTCACAGCACAGACATCGATGTTCTCCATATTGAGAAGGGCCTCGAGTGCGTGCATCTTGAGAGTGAGACTTCTGGCATTGAGCAGCATTACCCTTAGTTTTTTCCTTTTGGTGTTCTAGGGTGGTAGGTTTAGAATTTGAGCCTTGCCTAAAAAAGGCACTATGGGGGTGGCAAGAGCCTTTGCCAATATCCGGAAGCCCAGGGGTGACAGGTGCAAGCCGTCCCTTGTGAAGCAGCATGGCTTGTCCAGCATGTCATCCCAGGCAGACAGACATTGGATCCCCTTTGAATGACACCAGAATTTAAGCCAATTATTAAAGCTGATCATCTTATCACTGTATTGTGGCATCATTCTAGGTGAAGGTAGGATACTGCTCAAGGTCAGGGTCATACCTGCCTGGGCTACATAATCAGAGAGCTCCTCGATGTCCCTTTTCATGTAGTCCAAGGAGGTACGTCTCAGGTCGTTGACACCAGCGTGGACAATGACTGAGTCGTACTTGTACCTGCTGTTGAGAGACCTGAGTGCTTGCGTTATGTGGCGGATTCTAGCGCCCGACAGGCAGCTTACTGTGACCTTCTCCTTACTCAGTCTGGTGAGCGGGACGTCAGTGTGTCTGACTATGGAATCACCAATGACAAGTGTGTCTGGGGGCATCATTACAATTATGTTTCTGTAATTAATTTATTTTCTGACCTGGAATGGACTTAATACTTTACTAAGTCATCTCCACAGTACACATAAGTATAGCTGTAGAACAGAAAAGTGTATTGTGTGGTCTGATGCAGAACTCAGAAATCTACTGTGAATGTAATACAAGTATATGCATTTCCTGTGTATTATCACATATTACTCCTGCATCACACCTGAGAATGCATAAGCCAGGAAATTGTCAGGCCACACATAGATGTTTAACTGAAGTGTAGCATCTCTTAATCTTCATTGTGGATATATTATTGACTATGTTTGACAAACACTTCTGTGGCAATGAGTAAAAACATCTAGATTTGAATCCCACATTGTACAAATTACTTTCATCAGTGTGTAAGGCCCCACAAAATATGTGTCAAGTCATAAAACTGATCCCCAAATTCAGGTCTTAAAGGTCATGTCATTTAACATATCAGTGTTGATCACTGGACCAACTGTTGTCAGCTATAGCAGCACACATGCCATAAATTAATGCCAACTGTTACATTATCATTACTATTTCATAAACTGCCTTCCTCTCTGTTTGCCAATGTTGCTCTCTGCTTAACATCCCACAAACGGGGTTGGCATGGTTGTGCAAGTTTGCATACTGGCCTTAAAACACAATATTACAAATTGCAGGAATACACTTTTCACAGTTGTTGGATGACCTGTGCAGAAATGGCAGGAGCTAGGAAGGATGGTGCCCAATTCAAGACTCAAAGATGGAGTGTGCAGGAGTCAGAAATATTCATTGCACTCCTCAATGTGCTATAGCCACAGGCTGCTGCAGGGGAATATACGGTGTCTAAGTAAAAGGCTGACGCTTGGAACAGTCTAGCCAAGGCTGTCTCCAGTTAGACTGGCATACTACACACTGGGAAAAAATGCAGGAATCATTATAATGGCCTGACACAATGCAAGCAGGCACAACTCAACCAGTGTCTGGATGAGTTTAGAACTGCTGACATCCCATGCTTGTTTAAGGATACTTTAACTAATACAAAAGCTGTAGCTAGCCAACACTGGTATGAGTAATGCTTTCATGTCTCTTTCTCTCGCCTTTATTTTTAGCTGCTCAAGAGATTTCAGCAAATGGAGTCACATGTGGAATAATTGGAAAGATTCACAGAGACAAGGGCTATCTATGCAGCACAAATGAACATGATTTTATTAAAATTATTGCTCTTCCGTACATTAATAGCAACTTATGCATGCATATCTTAAATGTAAAAGCAAGCATGCATTCTTTTTTTCTGTAGTTGAAGGTAATAGTAGGCAAATGCAATAGTGTATTCAGATTTGGTGGGTTCATATCCCACAAGTAACAAATACATTCTAATTAAAAAAATCAGTATTTAATTTTTATTTCATCAAGACTGGCATAAATGCCATGTTGTTAACTTAATCTGCATTATCTTTAAAAGCATACATGTAATATATGCATATTGCAAGGATTATTTGTTACAATTTTTAATTCTATTTTTTTTTGAAACATCTATAGCTACCCTAACAGTAAAAATATATATTTTATTGTAATAAATAATTTTTATGTGACATATCATTCTAATCATCTGTTTTTTCACCTCTTACCCTACACTGCTTTATGTGTGTAATCACACAGTTCTGATGTCAGTTTTCTGCCAACAAATAAAATTAATTTTAGCATAGGGAGGTAGGCCAGCCACTGCAGCAGAGCCTGCCAACCGTCCACTGGCTAGTGCACCAACACCCAGCACATCTGGGCCATAACTTGACAGTGCTGTCTTTACAGACCCTGCACTACCTAGGCCCTTAACATCAGGTAGCAATGCCCCGGCAGCTGGTGCATTGGTACCGTCTGGGAGTACTGGTGGAGGTGAGGATTATGTCACCAGCCAGGAGCTGTCAAGGATTCTTAGAAATTAGCATTGATCCATGCTTCAGCCATCTGGAGAATTTGCTTGTGGGGAATGCAAAAAATAAAACAAATATCAAGCAATCCCACAGAAAGCCGAGGAAGGGGACAGTGATGACAGTTCTGAGGGTGAGAACTAGAGTCTCACTGTTCCCATCCTTGACCAGCATGTCCCCCTATCCCCAATCATGGTATTCCCCAATCTTTTCTGTCCATCACCATGCCTGTGTCTGTCTTGTTTATCCTGTTTGCACCTGCTTCCTCACCTATCCTACCTACCTGACTCTGACATTCCTACATCCTTTCTCCAACATTCCTCTCTTTTGAAACAAAAAATGGCACCTGTCCCATAAAAAAATGTCTCATATGTAGCTCTCCACTTCACATATAAGTCTTCACAACACACTTGATTTGGTCCAATTGGCTATACAACATGACTGTATTGTTGCCATCCATATGTGTAGTGCCAGCAGTCCAAATTCATCCAATTTTCTATATATGTTCATATTACACTATTAAAGAAGTGGACAGATATGGGTCTTTCCTAATTCCCACCTGCAAATTCTTATATTGCTTTGCCTTTGTTCTTTTCCCTGCTTTCCTCACCATTTCACCACTTTCCTATCCTTTCCCAGGGAAAAAAATTTGGTGTTCCGTGGCTTTGCTTTTTCTGCCACTGTGGTGCGATCTCGGAGTTGGTATATTTAAGTAGCGGGGGGTGGGGGGCACAGCCTCCCACATTGGGGTGTGGGCGTGGGGAGAAGCCCCCCACATTTGGAACATTTTATAGAGTACATGTGTTTTTTGGTTTTGTACTGGAACAGCATTTTTTTTCCCCAGGAAAAAAAATCACTGTTCTGAGTGTTCGAAGTTATTCCATTTCGAACTTCCGGGTTTGAGATTTACGTAGTCAAACTTATTGCACTTCGACTATGTGATATAGACCCGTATATTGTTGCCTTACTAAGGAATGCTTTCTTGTAGTGGAGAATATTAACATTCTACACATTTCTGAGTGAAACATCATAGTGACACTTGAAGTATGGTACATGTACATGTGTATGTGTATACCTATCACCACAAAATGCTATGTGACATACAGCAATATTACCTCATACTGCTTACATGACCACATACGCCTTGTTTAATCCACATATTGTAATGCTGTTATATACAAAAACATATAACCAGTTTAGATTCACTTAGAACGTTGAGGAATTCATTGCATGCACAGTTGTGCTAGTATTCACAAGGATTATTCAGGTGTTGCCCAGCAGCATGGTGTGACTGTTAGCATTTGTGTCATTAACTGTTTTGCATGCACCACATCCACCTCATTTGTAATATGCCCATATATGGTATCAAAGCCCTCACACACACCATTCTAGTGATACACATGTAGACATATGATGTGCAAGGGATGTAATGACGTGAAATAGTTAGAGTTGTATGACTGTGTTAACAGTTCCACTGTGTGTCATGTAATGCATACCCAAAGTTGCATTTGGAAGTGTTGTCATAAATCTTTAACTCATGACATCTGAGTGACGCCTCCAGGTGCATCTGCAGTTAATTCCTACTGATGCCTCTAGGTGTCAAATATTGCTTGTGCATATTTGAATCAATAATTCTAAAACCATGCTATGTACAAGGTTTTAAAAGATTTCATCTTAAAGCTTACACAATAGCAAAATAAACTACATTAACATTTGGTTTCTGTCTAGTGCAGGTAAATAGATATTAACTGATGTTTTTATTATATTAATTTATATAGATATAGTTTTCACATTTTTTCTAAATATCTCAACTAAATAACACAGACAAAAATCCTTAGCCTCATATGAATGCTCTTAGCTAGAATAAAATACTGGTAACAGTATGTGAGTAACATGAGTTGTTGCTGAGATATTGTAAGTTGTATGCAAAATATTATAAATGTAATAGCTACTGTGTTTACTGTGACTTATAAAATTTATTTTAAGACCTAGACCCCAAAGAGTACTATCATTATAAAAATAGTTTCTGCTAAAGAGTTTGCCATTTATACTACTTTCATAATCTTTATGGTTCCAGAGATATGAACGTTTGTTTGAAATGTGAGGACATAATTTGATTCTGTGAAAAGGCTTAGGCTCCGCCCATTGGAAGTTACAGTGCAAATTTAATTTACTTGATAAATCTATTTGTTGGAGATATTCTTTAACCTGTAAAGCTGACTGGTCTCATATATTTTTTGATTGTATTAATATAAAAAAAATTCTGGGAAGAAATTCCTATTTTTCTCCAAGCTATATTCACAGACTCCTTTATTTTAACCAAATCTTTAGTTCTCTTAAACGTTAATGATACTACTGAAATGAATAAAAAAGATCTATACCTACTTTGGTCCATACTAGCTGTGGCAAGGAAATGTTTAACTAGAAAGTGGAAGTCATCACAAGAACCTACTCTGGAAGAAGTCTTAAGATTGATGGAAGAAACAGCGACATTAGAAATTAAGGTGAAAGAATTAAGAATCTCTCCTAAAACTAGGATAAACAATCCTTGGGAAAAAAATTCTTGCTCTTATTGAGACATTAAAACTGAACTCTAACTAATTAAATGTGTAACTTCATACTTTACTGATTGAATATTCTAATTTTTTTATTTCATATTTTTTTGTTTTGTTGTTTTTTTTTTTGTTCAGGTCAATTGTACATAGTGTATATAAAGGCTTATAATACTTGTTTTCACTGATTGTATTGTTAAATATCATTATATTTGGAAAATAAAAATTATTTGAGAAAAAAAAAGATCTATATTGTAAAAATGTCTATATAATATCAATGCTCACATAGATAGTAAATATTGTAAATATGTGCATATAAGGTGTAGCATCACTAATAGCTATATGTACAACCTGTAAACTCTGTGCAATGAATGTTCACTTCTATTACCTTGTACTATTGAAAATTACACAAGACTATATAGGTAAAGTTTGGCTGTTGCCTGTGAATCCGGGAAAATTTTATTTACTGTCAACTGTTAATACAGTTCTTCTTGCTCAGTGCTCCTTTAAATACAATACTACAAGATGACTATATTATTTTAAGGACTGAGACCATTTATGATGCTACATGTGTTACAAGAATTACTCCAGTTAATTGGAATGATATTGTAATACTGTATTTAACTTTGTTGCAATAGAATTGTCTTACATTCACTGTTTAATGTACAGCTGAATACTGTAGAGCTTTTCTCCCTGATCCTCTACTAAAAAGAGGTGACATGCCCAGTCAGATTTTCCTGGTTAACAAATGCTATAGACAAAAAAAATATTTTCCTAACACATTTTCCTAACATATTTTCCTAACACATGCAATAATGCCCATGGGGGAGTTCTAGCTCAAGGAACTGAAAAGAATGTGGAACAATGTGGGATACATGAGGGAACCTCACACTGCCTACTTTAAAATATAAGTAAAAATGAGACCGGAATTGGTTACTTGAAGAGATGTGCCATTACTTGAAGAAAGTCTTGCCAGGGAAGACCAGAGGTGGTATTTGTACTTCTAGGGGGAATTTGGCCAGAGGAACTTCTCCTACTCTAAGAGGTGCCATGGAATCTTTTACATCCACCTACTCAAGCAGACAAGACCTCAACTTAAGATGTCATTCAAAGAATTACACACTCATGAGAGCAGCTCCTCCCCTCCTCTCTATTTCCTCTCCTTCCCTCCTCCCCTGGATACATGTCCATTTTCAGTGGAGGCCCGGGGAGAAAAGCTCCGCTATCTACTACTTGACAAATATATAATACAAGAATGCACAATAATAAACAAGGAGTTTAAACCACAGTTAAGGATGTTCAGGCAATGGTGATCAGACAGAGACATAGAAGGTAAGCAAGATCAGGTAAGTTAGTATGTAACAGAATTAATTACATTATATATAAGTTTAACAATAAAAATTTGAGTAAAGTCTATTTTTAGAAGGGAGAGACAGATACCCTACAGAAATGGAACGTATAAAAATAATAGAGTTGGGAGAAAGATGAGAGGGGGCAAGAGAAGGGATGGAGTAAAAAAGGTCAGCTAGGGAAAGTATTATGTAAGCAATTTAAGAAAATAAGTTTGCAGATTATTGCAAAGACATTGAAATCAGACAATCTTAAAAGGCTGTTTGATACATAACTGATTGTTAAAACTATTTCATCCTAAACAATGCAGAGTATTTACATTTGTAGCTATGATCATGTTTGGCAAACAGGACTGAAACCAATGTTTGATACATGTTGTTTTGGGAACAGAGGCTGGAAATGTACAGTGTGTCTGAAATGTGAGAACAGAATGTTCCACTATCTTCCAGATATATTATAAGCGAGAAGGATGCAAGGTGCAAAGGTCTCTAAGCAAGCAAGATAAAGAGGTGTTTCAAATGTAGCTCACAGGGAAATATACACATCATTGGAAACAATTGTAAATTGTTAGAGCTGTAAATGAATGGGCAAGTTAAGGACACCTTCAGTGAATGTGCTCATAATGTATGTAGAGAAGGGATGTGTTTAATGTATTAGAACATGGCTAGAAATGGAAATATACTGTGTTTTAAACAATTAGCTTTTATTCAAACTAGGCAAAGGTGCACATTCCATAAAGCCTACATGGTCCACTAAAATCGTGTGTGTGTGTCACAATGATAGAGCATCGTTTTTGTATTCAGGAAACTGCTCTACACTTTGTGTAGAACCAAGCAAATACAGTAAACATCATGGCATGCTAATTACATAATTCGCAGCTGAACTGGGGTCTATATCATTTAATCGAACAGTCACTTCAATGAACGGCATTTCATCCAAAATGCCATTCATTGAATTCCCCTCATGTGGGGGGGGGCTGCACCCCTCGCTAAATATGTATAGCATCTGCAAGATTTCACTACAGTGGGGAAAGGGCAAATTTCCTGAGCTTCACTGTACCGCGATAGCAGTATGAGCAGTTCAATGAATGGCATGTTCAATGTAATTGCAGTGAAAATGCCGTTCAATTAACTGATTTTCTGATGAACTGATAGGGACCCACTGAACTGTATGTTAGTCAACCAATTCAAGATGGAGGAGTTATTCAACAAGCTATAAAGCAACTGTGTAGAGTCTGTGCTGGCTTTCCCTGCAAATTCCAAACCTATTGAAATTAATCCACAAAAACTAGTCTACACAAAGAATGTTGGGGGCTGCTGCTGCTCTTACTCATGTTTATCTGCAGCAGGCCTAAGTCTATGCTGCAGCTGCTGCTAACAAACCACAGCCAAGAAGGAGAATGCTGTTTAGACCCTGTTTAACTTTTTACAATCTGCATGAGGTGGAAACTGTAAACCACTACAGGGTGGACAGACACTACAATAACTCTGCAACCTCTGTTATCTTCACCTGAGAGCAAGGGCAAACCTAAGGGGACTAATACCAGTGGAGACTAAGGTATGTGTGTCATAGGCATTAGCATCTATGATCCTACAATTCCTGAATGCTATGCTACAACATGCCAATGACTACATATATTTTCCTAGTACACCTGCGGACAGAGCCAGAACTATGCAGGAGTTCTACACTGTAGCACACTACCCTAAAGTCCTGGGTGCCATAGATTGTACACATGCAGAAATCAAAGCACCACCTGGGGAAAAGAGAATGGTGTACATAAACAGAAAGGGCTTCTACTCCATTAACTGCCAGATCATGGGTAACTCTAAGGTAATCATCCTGAATATGTGTGCTGGCCGCACAGGCAGTTACCACTACTCGCATATCTGGCACAACTCTCAGCTGTATGAGATGTTTTCTAGAGGGGATATCACACAGGGTAATTTACTGGGGAATGCAGGTTTTACACTGGAACCACCAGAAATGCGCACACACCAGCTGAAGAACGCTTTAGTGAGGCAGACGTTCAAACAAGAAATATCATAGAATGTGTGTATGGGCTGCTGAAGTCATGATTCTGGTGCCTACATACATCTGGGGGAGCCCTGCAGTGTAACCCCCATACTAGTACTGAAATCTTCACCGCCTGTGCTATGCTTCACATTATCCTGAGGAAACCACTTCTGCAGGAACAACAAGGGGAAGGTCCACACATCCAACCACCACTGGCAAGGTCATCACAGCCACAAGAAGGTGAGGAGTCAGATGGAGAACCAGCAGCTGCTGTTGGTGTAGGCAGATGTAAGCATGCTCAATATGCCCTCACACTGGCCAAGAGGCAATGCATAGCACACATGCTCACCACCTAAGGGGCTAAAACCTTCATCTTACACACATACATACCTTAACATTTATGCCAGGCAATGCTCACAACCTTTACTTACCCATAAGTGTAAGTAAGAGATATACACCCTAACCCTGGCCCAACCATCTCATCCACCACAGATAAGTCCATCCTATTCACCTCTCTAAATTCCCAAAGCATCGTGAACAAAATCCCAAATCTCCATGCCTGGCTTATTCATAACAAACCTGACTTCCTATCCATCTCTGAAACGTGGTTAAAACCCCACATAAAAGACTCTGAAATAACACCATCAAACTATTCAATCTTAAGAAAAGATAGAACCCATAAAAAAGGAGGTGGAGTTGCTCTCCTATACTTATCCTCCTTATCAGTTACCCCATATAACAAACCTATTCCCCACTTCAATAATGCTGAAATACTCCTAGCATTATTTCAGGTTAATATACACAAACACATATGCATAGCCTCTCTCTACATTCCCCCTGGTGATAATATCACTACACTTGAGGACATCCTATTCTGGCTCTCCACTAACATTTCAAATGAAATTATAATCTTGGGAGACATGAATATCAATTGGGCCTCCATTCAAGCTCCCACAAACCCACTTAACATCAACCTTTATAACTTCTCACAGCTTATTAACTCCACAACCCGCCCCTCAAAAAACTTATCCAGTGGTAACATACTTAAATGGATCTTAGTCTCCCACCCTCATATTTTTTCTCATAATGGCACCCTCCCAGACCCTCTTAGTGACCATCTACCCACATTTACATATCGACTCTCTTCATCTATACTCCAAACCCATAATTATATTACTTTTCGCAACCAAAAAAATTTCAACTCCATAACTTTCATTGACTCCCTTAAAGCAATAAATTGGAACATCCTAAAAACTCTACCCTTAGATAATGCTGTTGCCCACTTCAATTCAACCTTCTTAAAAATTCTTGACTATCATGCCCCCTTACGGACTAAGAGAATAAAAAAACGAAACTGCCCCTTGGCTAACCAAAACTACTCTTATAACCATGAAACACAGAGATAAAGTTTGGGCTATTTACCAAAAAAATAGGTCTCCCCTACTTCTAAATGAATATAAAACACTTAGAAATAAAGTAAAAAAGCTAATTACAACTGACCGACAAAATTACTTCTCTATACTCCAAAACAGCAATAAAACAAACCCACAGAAATTCTGGAAAGGAGTCGCTACCCTTATCAGTCCTGGCAAAACAGACAAACCCAGCCCAGACCCTAATGCTCCTAACTTAGACTTAGCTTCACAATTTAACTATTTTTTCATTAACTCCATTTCAAAACTAACTTCAACATTCTCTAACAACACCACTCCCTGCACCTCACCCTCACCTTCCTCTCCTTATACCTTTACCTCTTCTCCAACAACTTCACTCTCTTCTTCACCACCACCACCTTCCTGTAATACCCTCTCTTCCCCTCTCTCTCCTTTTTCTCTAAAACCTATACCCATATCCACCATAAAAAACTCCTTCAGAAGCTTAAGCCATACTCCAATGCCCCTGACAACATCCCATCATATTTTCTTAGTATAGCCACAGAAGCCATTGCCTACCCCATTAGTATTCTTATCAACCGCTCTATACAAGAATGCATAGTACCCCAAATCTGGAAAAAGGCTTATACCATACCCTTACATAAGGGTGGCAATAATAACAACACTACTAATTTTCATCCCATAGCCATCTTATCACCCATTTCTAAACTCCTAGAAAAATGCATCCAAATACAACTCCTACCATATCGCTTAGACAATAACCTATTAACTCCAACACAGCACGGTTTTAGACCTGGTCATAGTACTATGACAGCCCTCCTCTCCTTCCTGGAAATCATAAATAAAGCCTGAGACTCTGGACACATTGTCTCTACCCTTCTACTTGACCTCTCTAAAGCCTTTGATACTATCTCTCACAAACTTCTTCTGACTAAACTCTCTCAGCTCAACCTATCTTCCTCCTCTTTAAATTGGTTCTCCAGTTACTTATCAAATAGATATCAATCTGTCAAATGGAAAAAGGCCACCTCCTCTTTCCTTACTACTCCAACAGGAGTTCCCCAAGGTTCCATATTAGGTCCTCTCCTCTTCAATATATTCATAAATGACTTCCGTAACTCTATCCCTTTCTCAAACATCATTCAATATGCAGACAATTCTACTATTATCTGCTCTGCAACATCCCTTCCTATGCTACAAAAGCTAACACAAGATGCATTCTCTATCACAGAACAATGGATGAATCAAAATCACCTTGCACTAAATGCCTCCAAAACCAAATTAATGATATTCACTCTCTTCAAAAACACCTCTATCAATTCTAACACTTTTTCTATCACTAGTCATAACAACACATCTTTGGAATTGGTATCTGAGACCAAATTACTTGGGGTACAAATTGATAATAAGCTTAAATTCAACTCCCACCTACAACTAAATATAAAAAAAAACATCAAAAATTAGGCATGCTCTACAGACATAATCGCTATCTCACACCATCCACTAAAATCACTCTCGCTACCTCATTTCTTATCCCCTCCCTTCTCTATGGAGCTGCACTCTTAACTAACCTTCAATCTTCCCTTAAAACTCAACTTTCCACATGCTACAACAAAATAGCTAAATTCGCTACTAGCCACAAGTCATCTAGTCACCACTGTTCTTCCCTCCACAAACTAAAATGGCTAGAACTATCCAACCATCTCACCTACACTCAACTAACTCTTGCACATAAATTCATTTTCAACCCCTTACTGTGTCCATCCCTATCCTCTGCCTTTAAAATGCACCTACCTAACAGAACACTAAGATCTAACAACCAAAATCTAATAGAATTATACAAACCAAGTCGTCCCTCTGGAAAAAATCTCCTATCCTATGGTCTAGCTCGTCTCTGGAACTCTCTTCCACCACTCATTCGTACCATCTCCAATCACTCTACATTCAAACAATCTCTTCACTCTTACCTTTTATCCCAGTGGGAATGCTCCTGTTCTCACCTTTTATCCCAGTGGGAATGCTCCTGTTCCCACCTATTACCCAAGTGGGAATGCTCCTGTTCTCACCTTTTACCCAGTGGGAATGCTCCTGTTCTCACCTATTACCCAAGTGGGAATGCTCCTGTTCTCACCTATTATCCAAGTGGGAATGCTCCTGTTCTCACCTTTTATCCCAGTGGGAATGCTCCTGTTCCCACCTATTACCCAAGTGGGAATGCTCCTGTTCTTACCTATTATCCCAGTGGAAATGCTCCTGTTCTCACCTATTATCCAAGTGGGAATGCTCCTGTTCTCACCTATTATCCCAGTGGGAATGCTCCTGTTCTCACCTATTATCCAAGTGGGAATGCTCCTGTTCTCACCTATTACCCAAGTGGGAATGCTCCTGTTCTCACCTATTATCCAAGAGGGAATGCTCCTGTTCCCACCTATTACCCAAGTGGGAATGCTCCTGTTCTTACCTATTATCCCAGTGGGAATGCTCCTGTTCTCACCTTTTATCCCAGTGGGAATGCTCCTGTTCCCACCTATTACCCAAGTGGGAATGCTCATGTTCTCACCTTTTATCCCAGTGGGAATGCTCCTGTTCTCAGCTATTACCCAAGTGGGAATGCTACTGTTCTCACCTATTATCCAAGTGGGAATGCTCCTGTTCTCACCTTTTATCCCAGTGGGAATGCTCCTGTTCTCACCTATTACCCAAGTGGGAATGCTCCTGTTCTTACCTATTATCCAAGTGGGAATGCTCCTGTTCCCACCTATCACCCAAGTGGGAATGCTCCTGTTCTTACCTATTATCCCAGTGGGAATGCTCCTGTTCTCACCTATTATCCAAGTGGGAATGCTCCTGTTCTCACCTATTATCCCAGTGGGAATGCTCCTGTTCTCACCTATTATCCAAGTAGGAATGCTCCTGTTCTCACCTATTACCCACGTGGGAATGCTCCTGTTCTCACCTATTATCCAAGTGGGAATGCTCCTGTTCTCATCCGACATAATCTATACCAGCAAACTTATTCTCCACCTCTCTGGCCACTTCCATTCTACCTCTCCTACCACAATCTTTCTCTGCTCGTACTAACTATACATCCTTTCTAAACTGTACCTTTATGTGTCATGTTTTAAAGTTTCATAAAAACTAATAATCCTCTGGATACTATATTAAACAGTTGAAATAATTGTATTCAAACTAAAATCTATTTGTAATCTGATACTAGAACTGTTCTCATACACTAAATTGTATCACTTGTAAATTTTGTATCTTAACCAAAAACCTATTCAACCTGGTTTCTGGAACTACATTACTTGTTATGTCCCTTGTAAATATTGTAATTATAATGTATAACCTATTGTAACTTGTTACTGGAGCTTTTCTCCCAAGGACTCCATTGAAAATGGGTTCATCTTGGCCCAATGGACTATCCTGGTAAACCAACTGCAAAAAATGTAATGGCTGTGTACTGCTAGCATCAGGCAGAGTCAGCCCCAAACTAAAATTCTTGCAACTGCTGGATTTCCAAAGTAAGTGTTGAACCTGGAATATAAAAATAAATGTCTAAGAGTGCAAATGAATGGCCTATCCTTGCATGCTAATGTAGGTATAAGGTGGTTGTTTTTTCAGCAATGACCTCAAGATGTGACAGTAGTGACTTAGGTAAATACCCGTGTCCTCTATCAACTAATAGGCCTCATGCATTAAAGATTCAGACATTCATACCTCCCAAAAGTACAGATGTTCAGAGAATGTCCACATTCTGGCCTCATGCTTTTGTACTGGCAAATCATTTAAACAATGAAGTTAGAAAATAATGACCTCTCAGGTTCAGACTTCATATCCCTCAGAAAAATCAAAAATATTCCATCAACTGTCAAAGTTTGTAAGACCAAAATATTTAAAAAGTCTCCCTATTATTGGGTCTTTATCCCACTTTATGGCTTGGTCCAGCTTTGTTGGTCTAAGAGGTTGGGAGGGATGTACACATTACAAAAAAGTGTAAGAAAGCAGTACAATTCGCAAAACAGCATTACAAACACAGATATACTAAGCATTAAGTCAGCTATGCACCCTGAGCGTCCGACAAGAGAGTTCTGTATTCCAAATTAGTAAACTACTTTAAAGCAAGTACTAATTTAGATAGTTTTAACAGCCTGGACACTTATGGGAACAACTGTTGGCAGGATTTGTATGTGTTTTATATATATATATATATATATATATATATATATATATATATATATATATATATATGTACTGTTTATCCACTGCACACATTTGTCCCTTACAGTTGTTGCACGTTGGCTTTGGAATGAGACTGTAAGGCATTTTCTGATGCCTGCAAAGTGAGGAAAGAGAGCAAAACTGGAGCAAAGGACTGGATGTTAGTAAGCCCAGTTAGTATTACATCAGGGGTGAGTGGAAATAGACAAAATAAATGCAGCATACTCAGATAAGCAAGTTCAGCAAAATGGAAGTGAGGCAGAATGTATAGGAGAGAGAAGCTGAAAAGTAGTTTAAAAAGGAAACGGGAGGGAGTGTGAGAGAGCAAAATGACAGAAGGAAAAGTGAAGGGCAGCAAGACAGGTTCTCTTATTTGTTTTGTTTCATTTTTGACCAAAAAGTGCAGAGAGGAAATTTGTTCCATCACACAGGTACATATTTTGTTTTCATAATTTTTTGAATCCACTCTTCATGCCACTGATGTATTTTTATTTCATGTCTTCAAATTTTAGCTCAAGATGAAGACCCAACAACCACTAACATCTCTAAAACTAGTAGAGAAATTTCTCTGAAAACTTTCAAAATTAGAAATCCTAGATCCAAAATTTGGAATTGTAGCAAGAGCGGCCTTCATAACAAGCTTAAAAAATATACTGTGCATTGTTTCTTCATGTCACAGCTGAGAAAACCATGAAGGTATTTAACACATTTATTTTGAAACTATGATACCAGAGAGATTTGTATTTTACTAGAAATAAAGGTGTTTGGGAGGTCAAACATGCATATATCACCAACCTTAAAATACTATGTGCAAAACTCCAGTAAAGGTGACCTAACTGTACTTCAGCAAGTCCTTTGACTCTTTCCTGCACAGGAGGCTGATAGGAAAATTAGAGGATTATGGGATGGATCACAGCTAAGGAACTGTGCAGCTGCATGGTTTGAAGTTAGGATACAAAGGATTATGGTGGGAGGGACAATGACAGGGATCAGAGAAATGACTGGTGGAGTACCAAAGGGGTCTGTCCTGGATCCAGTACTCTTTACCTTTCTTGTGTCAGGCAGCTGTGACAGAACAGAGAACAATAACAGCTTCTCTGCTGATTCCACATATATATGCAGCAGTGGACAATATGGGGAAAGTCTAATGAAAAATTTGGAAAGAATGAAGTAGCAGGAAAGATGCAAGTTGAAGCTCAAGTCAAACAAATGCAAAATACTGCACCTGGGAGAGTAGAAATGATGGCAACGCTTGGGGTTGTTGATTACACATGGACTGGACTCCTGAAACAGAGACAGCAGCAGCAAAGGCTATACTGAGATGTACGGTCAGGGTGATAGATCCCAAAAGCAAAGAGGTAATGCTTCTACTTGGAAAGGCCTTGGTCAGACCACACCTTGAGTACTGACTGCAGTTCGGGAGGCCATATATGGAAAGGGTCATTGGGTCATTGAAAGGAATTCAGAGGAGCGTTCCCAAATGGATCCATGGAATAGAATGGAAGGAGTATGACTAGAACCTAAAGGAGTTAAAACTTATTACTTGAGAGCAGAAGATATGGAAGGTCATAATATTTGTCACTGGTACATACTAGGGGCACGTGAAGGGTTCCTACTGAACAGAAAGGACAGAGGAAGAAGGGGACACAGGTAGCAGATTGTGAGAACTAACTATTCCCTGAATCTCCAAAAGTACCTACAGACAGAAATCTATCCACAGCCATGAAATATATGGCATGCTTAGGAACCAGAACCAAAAAGAAGAGAATTCCTCAGGAAGGTTAATCCTTACCATGGCTGAAGGTGGATGCTGATCTATTTCTGTATGAAAATCTTTATTTTTTTTTTTTTCTGTGTGGGAATGTCCAGGTAATGTAAAATAAATTAATTTGCAAGACATTATTACATAAACAGTAATGATACTGGTGACTATTTAGAAGACATCAGATGCCACAGCAAGCAAGGTATGAAAATGGACCACAAGTCGAGGCAGAATGTTTAACACTAAGTGACAGAAGTATATTGACATTACAAGTCCATGCTAGCTTCAGTAAAATGGACAGGTGGAATTAACAAATGATCCAGTGAAAAAGTTTCTCTGACTGCCATTGTCCTTACGTGAATACAAAAATGGATATAGTATATTGAATTTGTTGATCTGTCACCAGCATAATTTCTCATGAACAGAAGATGGACAAAGATTCCCCTTTCCTTTCCACTGCTATTTCCATAAAGTAAGCAAACACTTGCCTGCTTGCAGAGCAGGCAACTAAGGAATGTAACTGCACTGAAGAAAAGAGGGCAAGGATGGACCAAGATGCTAGTATACGACGTAAAGTTCTGCAGTAAACAATACGTTTATTTCCTCCTCTCTTCCTCACTATTTTCTGATTTTGTATATCCCCCCTTCTTGTCCTGTTTTGTACGTGTCTCTCATACACCCTATAACCACATATCCTATTCCTGACCCACCTTCTTCCACTTACCCATTTCATTTGTCTCCTTTATTCTTCGTCTCTACCTTTGTCTTCCATTGTTCCTTTACTGGGCCTTGATTAGTTAATACCTATCTTCATCATTTTTTCAACTGTACCTATTTTGTCTGCTTTTCCCTTATCTTTCTTTAGTGTTGTTAATTCTTATATCTCTGCTTTGTCTTAGCTAGCCAGTTTTCTACTATTCTCATGTTCACACTTGTCATTAACTGAATCTGTTTCCAAACATTCTGTTAGTCTCCTCAGTGTGTCTCATAGCTCCTGAGGCAGAGGTCTCACATGTAATGGAATTTTCACTCCATATCCATTCCCATTCCTTCACATTTACTTCCCAGACCTCTTTCAAATAATTACTTTTGCAGAACATAAGATTTACCCCAGCTCATTCTTCCACACTTCCGGTAAGTACCTGTCATCTAGGCTACATCTTTGTTTCAGTCTGCTTAGGGTAAGTTATCATTGAGAACTCTGAACTCTGAACTCTGGACACCATACTCTCGTTAGGCTCTTAGTTTATCTCACAGTTCTCCCCCTTCTCCG
This sequence comes from Protopterus annectens, assembly GCF_019279795.1. Classification (NCBI taxonomy): domain Eukaryota; kingdom Metazoa; phylum Chordata; order Ceratodontiformes; family Protopteridae; genus Protopterus; species Protopterus annectens. The sequence goes on from NC_056748.1 coordinate 1,107,850,452, forward strand.
GAGTCCCATTCGTCCGTTTCTCTTTAGATTTTTTTTTTTCATTTCCTTGACTCATCCTCTTCTCTTTCATTGCCTCTGTCTTTACAGATTAACCTTCCTCTTCATAGGTTCATAGGTGTGTACTAGGCTAATGGCCCTGGAGCCTTTACAAGCCTAGCCCATAGGATTATCCTGGCACTGTGCCACCCGACCTTAGTTCCTAGTGCCTCTGTCGAGTAGAGCCACTGGAGTTATCCCTGGGGTGAATTTTCTATTTCCCATCCACTCATCAAGATTTTTCTTGAAGTAAGCCAGTGAGGTGCCCTGCTTGACATGTATGGGAAGTCTATTCCATACCATGGGCAGTCTCTGGATTATGAACCTGTCCCTCCAGCATGTTCTGTTGATTGTGGTAATGAGGTTGAGGTCTCTGGAGCGTGTGGTGTGGAGGGATTGGGATTTCTTTAGATGTAGCATTTCTAACAGAGTTGGGTCAGACATGGCTTTGTAAGTCAAGCAGAGATCGCCTCCAAGTAGACGATATGAGACAGAGAATAGTTGGAGTGTTTTGAGCCTGTCCATCTAGGACAAGTGTTTAAGGCCTAGGATCCTCTTTGTGAGGTACTTTTGTGGCCTCTCCAGTTGTTGCAGGTGTCTAGTGAGGTACATGCCAAATGGGGCATTGTACTTGATGATTGGCCTAATGAGGGAAGAGTAGAGAGAGACAATGACCTCTTTCTGCCTGGATGCAAAACTCTTAGTAATGAGATGTGCCACATAGGACTTTCTGACCACAGTGGCAACGTGGTGGTCAAAAGAGAGGTTGCTGTCAAGCTGTGTTCCCAGATCTCTTATAATGCCTTCTGTGTTCAGTGGACTGCCATCAATGTGATAATAAAAGGGAACTGGGTTTTTTCCCAAGGGGGATGATGACATTTTTTGGCATTGAGCTTAAGGCCATGGTTCTGACACCAGTCACTGGTGTCATTGAGGCCTTTCTGTAGGATGTTAACATCACTTGGGGAGATAATAATAGTTCCCAACTTGCAATCGTCTGCGAATTTTGTCAGCCAGAGTCCCTTTGTGTTACCCTGGACTTCAGAGAAGTAGATATCAAACAGGAGAGGACCCAGGACCGAACCTTGTGGGACTCCACTCGTGACTGGTTGGCAGTCTGATTTGGATTCATCTACTTTCACACTGTGGGTTCTATCTGTGAGCCAGTTTGCAACTCATCTAGTGATATAAGGGTTGATGCCTAGCTTAGTGAGTTTTTCTATGATTCCTGAGTGGGGAATGGTAGCAAAGGCCTTGGCCAGATCAAGGTAGGCTGTATGAACCACCTTGCCTTCATCCACAGCTCTGGTGACTGACTCAAAGAAGTTGACCAAGTTGAGCAGGCATAATCTACCCTTCACGAAACCAAACTGTGTGGGATCCAGTGTTTGGAGATTCCCTATATCCTTGTTTATTAGGTCCATGATGATGCGTTCCATAGCTTTGCATATCAGACTCATCAGGCTAATTGGGCGATAATTCCCAGGGTCTGTAGTTGCTCCACCTTTGTGGAGAAGGATGACTGTAGCAGTGCGCCATTTGGTAGGGACAAAGCCTGAGTTGAGGCTGTGAGTGAACAGGGCACTTAGGTGAGGTGCCAGTTCACTCTGTAGTTCATGTAGAACACAGTCAGGGATATTGTCAGGTCGCATAGATGCTGTATTCTTGGCCTTGGACAGTGCTGTTTTAACCAGTGCAGCAGTAATACTGGGTGCCTGGCAATCTACGGGTATTGTGATTAGTCCTTTGGGGGGAGACATTACATTTTCCTTTACATTTCTATGAGCATCCATTTCTCCTTGCTTCCATATTCACCTTCTTTTCTCCTAATTTCTTCTATTTTCCTTAATATTCCCACTAACCTGCCATTCTTCCCCTTTTTTCCACATTTACTTCCATTTTCCCTTTGGGAGTCCCTGACCTTTCCTTCTCTGCCTCTTGTAATGCTTTCTCTATGATATCTACCATTGGTATGATCATTTTTCTTCTTCCCACTGCTTTACTTTCTACTCTTTTCTTTGCCATATGTTTTGCTTAAGTTTTCTTTCAGCGACTCTTTAAATCCTAATGGTTTGATGTAAGGTTTGCTTTTTGTCATATGCCCCTTTCCTGCTGATCTTTTCTGCACCTCATTCTCTCTTCATTTCTCTACTCGCCCATTATAGAGCTGCCCTTTCCTTATCTACAAAACACTGATTCATTTGTACGCTGTAGCATCTCTCTCCAAATCTAATACTGTCCATCTTTCTTTCTCTATACTCAACATGAGCTCTTTATTGGCTCTTCAAGTGTCCCCCTTCATAAACATATCACATATTTCTTGGATTACTGTACTATTATTTCACAATCTATCTCCGGACTGTGTCTCTGTATGTTTCCTACCCTTTGGCTGATCTTCATTTTAACAATGTTCACCATACCCATAATTGTTGATGCCTTCCCTGTCTCTCTCCTTAACATCTGTGACCTCGTTCAAGTTTTTCCTTCACTTGTTTTTTTCTGCTGTCTAAAATTAGTTCCAGACTGAGGTATTTTGCCCCCCCCCCCCTTTTTGGTATTCTGAGCCTTCCATCTCATTTTCCTATTGTGCTCCCACATTATCCTGATTATCACTGAATCATTATATTACATTCAAAGACTATAGATTTCATTAAAACTTCAGTTTTCTCCAAGATTACATTATGCTGTTCTTTTTCTCAGTTACTAGAATGCAGCCATCCACAAAGATGAAGAACTGGAATTCTCCTTCCCTTTTCCTGCTATTAACTTCCTGTGTCTGTTACTTCCCTTGCTGTTATTTCTAGCGCCAAGATAAATACAGTGGGAGTGGTCAGTCTTGTCTTGTTCCCTTTTGTCTATGAATTCTATCTTCCATTCACCATTATACATTCAGATGGGTCAAAAGACATTGTAGTGACCCGGTTACAGAATGGTCATTTTCCATCCTCCATACCCCCAGTATTTTGATCAGGAATTTCCATTTCATGGAACAGAATGGCAGCTGTCCACTGCTATCTATTGAATTTTACTCCCTTACAAATCTTAGGTTGCTCTAATTAAATGTATTTTGGGAGAATTCTGCAGTCTTTTAGTTGTCTTAGCTAATATCTTTCCATCTACAGTAAGCTGTGAAATGAGTCGCATTCTCAAGAAATCAATGACTATGTTTTCATTTGGGATTATGACCATTCTAACTTTCTGTATTGCTCTTTGTAATTTTCCCTCCTCCTATCTCTAGGTTTCCTTTGCTATTTTGTTGAAGAAAATAGTATAGCAATTCTTTTTTGTTTTCATATCCCATTTTAACTAGATTGTCTTTATGACTTCTTCTGTGGTAACTGTGTTACCAATCACACCCTTCTCTTCTTCCATAACTTATCACCCTCTCTGTTTCAGTTTTTTTTTTTGCTCTTCTTCCATTCTATCTTTTGTGCAACTATTCTTACAGTACATTTTTAAATTATTTTGTTGTTTCATTCTCTTCATCTCTTCTGTACCATTTCTCTGCCTAACTTTCTTTATTCCCTCTCTCTTTTCTTTTTCAGTCTCGAGGCAAGTGTTTTCTTAGTTTTCCACAAGACTCCACTCTATTTCCTTTTGAAAATGTCTGTTGCTTCTAGGTTCTGTTTTATTCTAATGTCGTGTTCCATTTCTAAGATGCATCCATTCCTGTTTATGCTCCTGAATTTCCAGAAGGTTCCTTTCCATCTTTGTCTCTTTTCTGGGTTCTTCTCTGCCTCCCTACATTTTGTATCTTGCATTATACATCCCCTAGTAGCAGCTTTCACCCTGTCCCATCACTGGCACTTCAGTGCATCTTCATCCTGTTGCTTTTCACCCATTTTGCCTTTGTCCCTTCCCTTAGCTTCTGCTGGTCCTTGCTTTTTCTCCATTTTGGTCCCATCCCATCTCCAGTCCCTCATCTCCTCTGAATGAGTTCCTTTTCATAACTTTACTTCTACCAGAGGAAGATCTAATACTGCTCCATCCCTTCATGCTCACTTTCACCCTCCCCCGGCTTTTGTTATGACTACTTCTGTCTGTTCCTTTCGTAAAAATATACTCCCTTTGCATCTTTCCCTCTATGTATCAGCTCACACCCCCCCTTCCTTATCTTTTTAACTAGCTCATTTCACATTCTAGGATGGTACTCCTTCCTGCAACCTTTCCTATCCTGTTTTGCCATTTATTGTGATGTTACAGTCTTCCCAAATGTGTTCTAGCTGCTCATCGCAACTGAGTAACGAATCTATAGAAGATCCTTCATTGTCCTTATTGGGTCCATGCATTCCCTAAATGCCAGTTCCCTCCTCTTTTTCCTCTTCATATTAGCCATCTGACATCTTCCCTCCTTAACACTTGCTTTTCTTAGATACGTAACCCTTCTGTAAAGACTGCTGCTGCCCATGAATTGCCCTCTTACTTGATCAGTGATTACCATCAGGTGCTCCTGCTTATCTTTTTATTTTTTCTTCTCTTACTTTCAGTTTTGTCTGCTCTGTAATTCACATTTCCATGCCTTCCATGATACCCCTGTGAATAGTTTCTTTTGACTGGATTTGGCATCAGTTTTGTGTTCCAGAATAAGATCATAATGCCGGTTTTACCCTGTCATTCTCTGGCCTCTAGCTAGAAGGTTCTCATTCCATCCCCTCTTCCATCCTTGGGGAGATTTGTTGTCTACAGTCCTCCCTACCCATTGGTGGTGTCATTCTTTTCTGGTTTACATGTCCTCGCCTCTCTTTTTATCAACTGTTTTGATCTGCTACTTTCTACTCCACTTCCTGTTTCTTCTACTCTTCACATCTTCATCCACCTGACTGTGCCATATTATTTCTTCCCCCCATCTCCATCTTGCTTGTATTCCTTTACCTTCCTATGGTTTCTTCTCTCTCTTTTGTATGCTATCTTCTCTCTCAGTTGTTTAGCTGCTATTCAGGTTCGTCTCTCTCTCTCTCTCTCTCTCTCTCTCTCGATTTCTTACCATTCCCTCGAGCCTAAATTGGCTTCCCATACTATTTTCCATATTTCAGACTACTCAAATAAATTTCCATTTTATAAAATGTTTTGCTGTCTTTATTTGTTGTGATTCCCTTCCCTCATGATTTGCCATCTTGTGTCATTCTACTTTCTGTTTCTCCTCATCTCATTTGTTTTTCTAACAGTTACCATCCCAAAAGGGCTTTTAAAAATATTGTATCTTGCAATATTTCATATTAGATGGGCAGGTTACTATAATTTTATACTTCTTTGCTGCAATACATCTCACCATATCATATTCTTTTCTTGTACAGTGTACGCACAAGCACCAGTCAAGGAAAATTCTGATGTCTGCTGTGTTAAACCTTTCAGCTCTTTTTTTTGCAATTTTTAACATTTATCCCTTTTTCACAAATAGTACATTCAGCACAAAATTGCTTTTTCACTCCCGGACCCCATCCAGTACTCTGAATCCTGTTTCATTGTTGAGTCCAGTTTAAGCTTCATGTGTCTTAAATTATTACCATAAATAAAATCTCTCCTTCCTGAATCTGCTTTGAAGTGCTAGCCAGTCTGAGATTTGATATCCTGTATCTATTTTCCTTTGAATCCAGGTGTTTCTGTAATCCTAACAGTTCTCCTTCCATCCTCTTTTGCTTCTTCAGGCAGGCAATTAGTTGGTCTTCTACTTTCCATGGTTTTCTTTTTTTTCTTTGCTTCCTGATTTTTTTCCCTTGGATTACTGCTGTCTGTTGCTCCTTTCAGGAATTATACGTTCCATGACACTTTGTCCGCCATCTCTAGTATTTTGTCAGCATCTTTTGCTGTAGACTTGTTTTTTTTTTTTTTGCTCCATAGTTCTCCTCTAGCTGCTGCCACACCATTTTTATCTCCTTTCTTGGGGGTGGGGGTGGGGTATTTCTTGTTTTCCAAATAAGCTTGGGATTAATCAGCCATCTTCCTCTGGCTCATCCCAAAAAGTCCCACAAAATCATAGACTTTGGCAGCAGATAACAAATGAATATAGTCCACCTAGTCTGTCCTTTTTCCTGGATAAGCTGCAGACTCTACTTATGTAATAGGCTATTACACCCTCCACCACTATCCTCATAAGGATGACTTTATGTGTGTCACATGCATACCTCTCAGCCTCAGAGTAGGAAATTTGGACAAAGCCTAAAATAATAGGGAGGACAAATACACAACAATAGGGACAGATTTTAAATATTGTTCTTACAGACTTAGAAAGTTGCTACAATAACAGATCTTGTGTTAGCATGCATGTTCTAAAGGATATGATGTCAAACTCAAATGTATGTCATTATTTTATGACTTCTATCTACAGTAATCTTCCCAGAAAGACACAAATTTTATGAACAAACCAAAAATATGAGACAAAACTCTGAACATTCTGTGAAAATCTGGAAAATTGAGAGGTATGGTTAGATGGATTCTTGAAATAATTCACTGATTCCATCCTACTATCTCTTCAGGAATGCTGCTTGAATCATCCACCACCCTTACTGTGACATAATACTTACTTATATGACTTCTGAGCCACCCAAATGTTCTAGACTCATTGGTAAGTACTAGGCTAGCTGCCCTTGCCAGCCATTTTCAGCTAAGACAATTTCCCTTTTTTTGATTGAATTACCCTCTACCATTTGGATAGAGAATGACTTTTACCAAAATATTGGTCTTTACATTTCTCCATATTAACTTGTATAATATTTCGTTTTAAACACAAAGGGACCTGGCTCATATTCTGATTAAATTTATCAATGTCATTTGATCTAGTAACCACACGTCCTATTTTTATGGTATCAGGATACTTCACCATTCAGACCTTTGGAAATTTCGGTATTAATGAAAAAATATTAAACAGTCCCAAGACCAAACCTTGTGGGACACCTTTGTTCACCATTGCTCATACTGATGTATAATTCTGTATTTTTACTCTTTGTAACCTTTCATTTATCCCAGCGAATAATGTAAGAGTTTATCAAATGTTTATTCATTTTCTCTATGATAACAGAGTGTGGAATACTACCAAAAGCCTTGTATAAATCCAAATAGACAACTGTTGATAAACCCAAGTCTAATGTTAATGAGACAGGTTCTTAAAAATTAACCAAATTGGTAAAAGTTGAGATGTTCTTTATAAAACCATGATCAACATGCAGAAAAAGGGTAAAACCAAAGCACGATCCAGCCTAGCACAAAACTAAAATGCTACAGACTCTGTTTAAAATAATAAAAGTTTAATTAAAATGGTTAGCGCTTTTGCAATGTTGCTTCATCAGACAAATATCAGATAATGTAACCAACTATAAACAAAGTCTTAAACAACCAGTCAGTACAAAAATAAAAACTTGCATCCAGTCAAGTTACAGTAATATAATAATACACTTCACAATACGAACCAATCATAAAACATGTATAATCTAAAATAACCTTATAAAAATTATACTGATTATAATGACACACTGATGTAGGATTAAAGAATTCCCCTTAGTTTCAAAAAAGGTTTCCATGAAAATCTGTCATTCAAGCCTACCCCTTTGTCTGCATGCATTCTAATGATCCACTTAGCTTCAACAGACTCTGTGTAAGTTCTAATGTCACCTTTCTGGTCACTCACCTTAATGGTGTCAACCACCATAAACTTAAAAGTATGGCTAGTGCATTATTCAAGGAAATTATTCTAATGTTGTAAAATTGTTCCTTAATACACTGCCTGAAGGTCCTATTATTCTTCCCCAAATAAAAAGCTAGACAGAGCTAACATACAGCAAGATATATAACATGGCTACTTCCACAATCAGCTGTAATATTAAAGTGGTACAACTGACCTGTGTCTGAGTGCAGAAAATGGGATGCATTATTAATATAAATACAATAATTGCATGAGGCACAAGGCCTTGTACCAATAGAGACTTTTCATTGTCACCTATCATTTTCAGATAGCACAACAGCCTCTGAACAGTTCTTATTTTTTAACCAAAACCTGGGAAAATCCCCTATTAAGCCTCAAATCTTGGTCTCGATTGTCAGGAGTGACCATTTCTTTATAATATTAATGTCCTTGCAATTACTACTAAAATGCAGGGATAATCTTATTATGTTGTTTTTACCAACCTTTTTACGATCACTAATACTATCTACAGCCCTATCAGAGAAGTCTTCGCTGTCTGATCTCTTAAAGCAATAACTTCATTCAAAGGAATGTTAATATCATTTTCACTATATCCTCTCTCTCCCTAAACTTACCTCTTAACTTAAAAAGTTGTTAAAAGTCTAGATGTTCGCATTCTTTGATCCTTTATTATAGTTTGAAAAACATGACTATGATGCATACTTCTCTTATGGAGATAGGTATTCCTGGAAATACCCCTTTAGTAATAATCCCATCCTGATTCTTAACTATATATATATATCTAAGAAGTTAATCCTGTCTTCTGAAAAATGCATCTTAAATTTCAAAAAGGGGAGAGAGTTGTTAACATATTCAAAAAATTGCTGAAACTCAAATGCATACCCTCTCCATACAAGGAAAAAATCAACAAATCTGTAGTAAAACAATAAATCGTCTTTAAACCATTCATTATTAATTACAAATTAATTTGCCCACCAAGCCATTACAATGTTGGCATAGCTATTGGCACTGGATGTATTTGACAGGTGCTTCTATTTACAGAATGATAGTGTAGTTATGGGCACATAGCTGTGTGTGGATTATATTGTATGGACTTTTGGGTAAACCAGTTACCCTAGGAGAAGCAATGTTTAACGTGTTTTTGTTGATCTTTGTAAAACCATGTTGTGAGTTGTCCACTAGACAACTTGAAGTTCACAATCCAGAACTGTTAAAAGACACATTACAAAACTATTTCCAACTATTTATGTAAGACTAATATGCTTATAGTTAATAATTTTATCCTCAGGACCCCTTTTGTGAATAGGTAGAACACCTGCAACTTTCCAGCTGGATGAACATAGCTATATAACATTTTGTCAAAAAAGGATGTAATAGTTGCAGATACATTTTTATTACACTCAACCCAAAAGGAGTCTGAGTGGTTTTCAGGACCCAAACCACAATCCTGCCTAATAGGAGACTCAGGGAAGATCTCACAATGCCCAGACTAAAAGTAGGACACTCATGCATCGCATCATTACTATCATGTCATATATACCCTTCACACCTATAATGTGCCTGTCAGGAAATATTTGCTGAACATACTGGCCAATTTTCTCCTGCATATGTCTCACTATCATATTCAATTGGACCAAATATTCTAACCTTTCCTCTGGACTAATCAATATATTAAAATGTCTTCACAGACACACCACAATAAGTTCTTTTCATATTTACATTTAGTAGTTCTTAGAGATACCTTCAATCTTCTATTAGCTAAAGTATAGGTTCCTTTTGACAAATCCACTCTTAAACCTTTCCAAATAAAACACTTAAGGTGCCACTATTTATACTCAAAGAAACTCCAACCAGTAGTCTTGTTAAATGATGTCTGTGTGTCATTACCACAAATTCAAAGGCAGTATGATCTAAACTGCCAAAAGAACACAACTGCTTAAAAAATTATCATATTTGCAATGTTAGTGAATAGTAAGACCAGAGTATTGTTTAACCTTGCAGGAAAATCAACTATTTGCATTAAGTTATGAATCAAACAGAGATCAAGAATTAACTGCCACTTTAACTATTAATGCCAAGAACAGAATTTCCCATCTATGATTAAGTACAAGCACCTTAACAGGTATGTCACAAGCCATGAATAGTGCAACTCTTCCCTCACTTCTGCTTCCTCTTAAACATTTATACAATAAATAAACATGTAAAGAAACACCTTCACAGTTACAAGATTCTGTAATCACAATCACATCACACTTATCTTCCCTAGAAAGCAAGGGATGTTTGCATTAATTCTACAATAAGTATCTGACATAGTCATAAAAGAATGCTTGACCTGGGCTACCCACATTCAGTGAATATAAAAAGTGTACACACCCCTTAATGTGACCTATAACCTGTACAGTTCAATTGAAAAGCAAACATCTGTTAGAGGAAAAAATATAAAAAATAAAAAGCATACAATAAGCTGGTTGCATAAGTGTGCACACCCTTAAACTAATACTTTGTTGAAGCACAAACCCATAACACTTAATACCATACAACCCAACATTTTTGTCATAGCAGACTCCATTCTGTGACATTAATGTCCATCTCACCCAGCTAGATAAAGAGACGGTTACAGTTAGTTCGCTGTCAAGGGCAAGAATTCGCTAGATCACACAAGCACTCATAATTAAACCCCAAGTACCAATATGCCAGTATGACTCAGTCATAGTCCATGTGGGAAAAATGGCATGAGATGCATCTCCCTGGACTATACGAGGACAGATATGATGGAGCTGTCAGAATGTGTGTCACGTGCTGGTATGAGCTTAGCATTGAGCAGCATTCCACCGTCTCCGAGGATGATGGCACAATACCAACAGAAAATGATTTTAAGAATTGGCTTAGCTACTGGTGTCATTCCAAAGGGGTCCAATATTTGTCAGCCTGGGAGAACGTGCTTGACAAGCCACACTGCTTTGCAAGGATGGTCTTCACCTTTCACCACTAGGCTTTAATATATTGGCCAAAACATTATCCCCCCATATAGAGACTTTTTTAGGCATTTCCAAATAGACAAACCTTCCAACATAGCAAAATCTACTCAGGATAAGCTAAAGGTGTTACTGTTCAATGCTAGGTTTCTCAACAGGAAACTACACTCCCAGGAAGCACTCCCCACCTTGGAGAATGCTAATTTCTGTGCTGTTAGTGAAACATGGTTCAAAGCCACAGAAAGCACCCCAGCAGTGCATGGCTATAATGCCTTTCATGCTTTTGAATCACCCACTGCACATGAAAGGGCTAAAGGTGGAGGTGTATTCATCTACATAAAGGATAAGCACATCTCAAGACTCATCACCATCAGCCCCCTTTCTCCCATTTTCTACATGGGGTTGGGGTATCATGTTATATCTCAATATTGATCAACAATATAACATGCTTGGGCTAGTTCATGTCCAACTAACCATATGAAAAATCTATTACTATACCCCTACTAGCTACAGGTCCCCAAACATGAACCAGAAAACCCAAACATCATACCTGAATTTACTAGAATCAGTTACCATTCAGCCCAACATCATACTTGTGGGTGATTTCAACTACTCCTCCAGTGACTGGGAAGCATACATGGCCCCTAACATGCTGGCACAAAGCTTTCTTGACTTTGTCAATGCTAATCCCCTGAACCAGCCAGACTGCACTCCCACTACGTGTTTGAATATCTTAGACCTGGTACTCACAAATATGGGAGAGCATTGCACCCCTCCCCAAGTGTGATGTCCTCACTGGTTAGATCAGATCACAAAGTAATCTGCCTTGAAATAATTATAAAACTAGACCCCCCAATCTAACTTTAAAACCATTCAGAACTTTTCTAAGGCAAACTACCTCCTATTAAGTGATGGCATAGCTAGTTTCCAAGCTCCCAAAAACCCAGAAAACACAGAAGCCTATGCAGAGGCATACACAAAACCCTTGTATGACCGTATAAACAACTGCATAGAAATGGCAGTATCAGACTGAAATAAGCCTAGGACAAACTGCAAAAATTAGTCACCCTGGTGGAGCCCTGCTGTAAACTGGCTGTATAACAAAAGGAAGGAAATCCTGTCTAGAAGTAACCGAGAATATATACAAAAGAGCAAGCATTAGTCTAAACAAGCAAATCAGGGGACTACTCGAGTCTTCAAAAATAGACTCCTAAGTTAAGGATAATCACAAGGCATTTTTCAGAAATAATCCAAAAACTGTAGAAGACTGCTAAATAAAGGTCACAAATAAATACAAAACTCCGTAAAAAACAAAAATATATTATATTCTAACCACCAAAACTGGGATTAAAGTCTTATTTTATAAAAATAAAAACAAACTATATAAACTGGTAAGCTCTTTCATAGTATTACACTGCTTCAGACCGTACAAAGCAAATACTACCTAGCTAAATATAAAGAAAAATAAACCTATCCTATTAAAAGTCTTAAAATCATGTGAACAAAATACGTCTCTTCCACCCTTTTCTCATTCACAAAAATGTAATAGGTTCATAGGTTCATAGGTTCATACTAGGCTATCTGCCCAAGGGCATTTATAAGCCTAGCCCAGAGTTTTGTGGCTTTCGCCACCCCTTTAGTTTGAAGGATACTATGCCCATTATTTTGCTGTGCCTCTGTCGAGCAGTGACACTGAGATAATCCCTGGGGTATATCTGCGATCTCCCATCCATTGGTCAAGATTTCTCTTGAACAAAGCCAGCGAGGTGCTCTGCCTCACATGTACCGGGATTTTGTTCCACAGCATAGGGAGTCTCTGGGTGATGAATCTGTCCCTCCAGCACGTCCTATTAATAACCGTGTCAAGGTTTAAGTCTCCCACCCTTGTAGTTCTGAGGGATCTAGATTTTTTGAGGTGAAGCATGTTCATCAATTCCGGGTTGGACATGGCCTTGTATGTCAGGCACAGGTCACCTCTGAGCAGACGGTAAGCGACTGAATAGAGCTGGAGTTTCTTCAGTCGGGCAGCATAAGACATATTTTTGAGACCCTTTATCCTTTTGGTGAGGAACTTTTGGGGCCTTTCCAATTGCTGCAGGTGTCTTGTCAGATACATTCTGAATGGGGCATTGTACTCAATCATTGGTCTGATGAGTGATGAGTACAGGGGGACGATGACCTCCCTTGATCTAGATGTGAATCCCTTCATGATCAGGTGGGCAATGTAGAAGGTCTTCCTAACTACTTTGGCAACGTGAGTGTCAAACGAAAGGTTGCTGTCAACCTGGGTCCCCAGATCCCTGATAACCTCTTCTGTGCTTAGTGGATTGCCGCCTATATGGTAGCTAGGGGTAACCTTGTTTTTCTCGAAGGGTATGACTATGCATATTTTGGCTTAACTTTAGGCCATGGCTCTGGCACCAGTTATCCGTTTCTATAAGACCCTTCTGAAGGATATCTGTGTCAGATGTGTTCTCAACTATGGCCCAGTTTGCAGTCTGCAAATTTTGCCAGCCATAACCCCCTTGGGTTGGCTTGTACTTCTGAAAAGTAGATGCGAACAAGAGTGGGCCCAGGACTGAGCCCTGTGGGACACCACTTGTGACAGGCTTTGAGTCTGACATGGCGCCAGCAACTCTGACCCTGTGGGTTCTGTCACTTAGCCAGTTTGCAACCCATCTTGTGACGTATGGGTTTACATTTAAGCTGATGAGTTTTTCAATGATACCTGAGTGGGGTATTGTGTCGAAAGCCTTTGCCAAGTCAAGGTAGGCTGTGTGGACTACCTTTCCCTCATCAATGGCCTTGGTGACTGTTTCGAAAAAGTCAACCAAGTTTAAAAGGCATGATCTGCCTTTGACAAAGCCAAACTGGGTTGGATCCAAAGTCTGCAAGTCCCCTATGTCTTTATTTATGAGTTCCATTATGATCCTCTCCATAGCTTTGCAGATCAGGCTTGTCTAGCTGATGGGACGGTAATTTCCAGGGTCGGTGGAGGCACCGCCTTTGTGAAGTGGGACCACAGTTGCCGTACGCCACTCCTTGGGTACGTATCCTGAGGTGAGGCTAAGATTAAACAGCTGCCCTAACTGCGGGTTTAATTCCTCATTGAGTTCGTGGAGCACACAACTGGGAACACCATCTGGTCCCATGGATGCTGTGTTTTTTACCTTGGAGAGAGCAGTTCTCACCTGAGCGTTAGAGATGTTTGGGGGGCTACAATCCTCTGGTATAGATATCTCACCTTTGGGGAGTTTGCACTGAACCTGTCAGCCAGTATGTTGGCAATGTCTGTAGGTTCAGTAATTTTTACATCATTTTGAACTAATTCTGAGCATATCTGGGAGTTTCCTCCCAGGTTTCTAACATAGCTAAAGAAGGACTTTTGAGTCCTTAGCGACTTTTCTCTCAAAATTAGCCTTGGATGATTTTATGAGAGATCTTAGTTTTTTACTTATAATGATCAAAGGTGTCTTCTCTTTTAAGGATTTTGCTCTATCTTGTAGTAGCTTCCTCCTTTTGTTGTAGAGCTTGTTTATGGCTGGGGTCCACCAGACTGGACGATTGCCTTTGGTACAAAGAGTATTTGTTTTGTTTGGGATTGCCTGATCCATGCAGTCCTGTAGGTGCTGGTAGAAGGCATTTGTAAGTGATTCAGTGGCTTGAGTAATGGTTTCCGCAGGCTTGGGGGCCTTAAAAGAGACCACACTAGTCTTTAGAAGTGTGAAGTCGGCTTTTGAGAAGTTCTTCACTGTGGTCTTTTTTATCTCAGGTGGAGGCGGGATGTGGACTTCCAGTGAGATTAGTTTATGGTCTGATCTCACCAGTGAGGGGTATACTTCGGTGTTGAACATTGTGACCCCATGTTCGTGATGATGAGATCTAGTATGTTTTCTCCTCTTGTGGGGATGGTGACTAGTTGTTCCATGGCATTTGAGTTTATGAACTCTAGGAACCTTTGGGCTAGAGTGTTGGGGCTTGAGTAGTGATCCCAGTCTATATTCGGGTAGTTGAAGTCACCTAGTATGATGGTGTTTGGAGATACATTTATCCCCTCCAGTGTTTTCAGGAAAGCACTTGATAGGGGGGCGTGGCCAAGGATGAACACAGGATAGCAGCAGATTTCTTCAGCTCCACCAATTTCGTTACACTGACAGGAATTAATTACTTAAAAAATTAATTTTTGAAGTAATTTTCTTTCTAAATATGTTTGTTTTATATAGTTCTTGAACTATATTTAAAAAAGAAAGGGAATCTTAACAATATTCCTGTCAGAAATCACTTTGGAAATTTTCCTGTCAGTTTATCAGTCTGAAATGAGTTCCAGTAAGACAAATTCTCAAGACTCCAGCATCAAGAAAGAACTTCAGTCTCTGATAATTATAATCCAGCAACTTACTGCTAAGATGGATAAAATGGATACTAAAATAGACACCTTCATAGAAAAAACTACAAAACAAATAGACTTGTTACATATAGACCTGCAACAACAGAAGATCCAGATGACAGGCATAGAGGAAGCTATGAATGACATGGAAAATAGAATACAAGAAGAGGAAATCAACATTGAGTTTCTGCTGAAACAAAATACACATTTACCAACAAAGCTGGATGACCTGGAAAATAGATCTAGGCGCAATAACATTAGGATTTTTGGACTGCCAGAAAATATTGAAGGTAACAATATTACTTCTTTTTTAACAACATGGCTCCCTAAAACTTTAGACTTACCAGAAGCATTCTCTTTTGGTATCGAAAGAGCACATAGATCTATAACTAATACTAACTCTAACAAAAACTATCCTAGATCAGTTATAGTTAGATTTCTATCATCTTTTGATAAAGAGATGGTTCTTAAATCTGCTTGGGCTAAAGCTCCTGTTAAGATTAATGAGACAACTGTGTGTTTTGACAATGACTATTCTTCCATGGTAATAGCTAAAAGAAAAGTTTTTCTGCCACTAATAAGGGAGCTTAAAAAAGCACAGTTTAAAACATACCTTCTGTTTCCTGCCAAGCTTAAAATCTTCCTTCCTGATGGTCCTAAAATTTTAGATGACTTAGACTCTGCCTTACTGTTTATCAAAAAAAATAAGATTTTGGATAAAATAGAAAAAATTAAATGGGCTAGTCCTTCATTAAAGAGACTGGCAACTGAAACTTCGTGGAAGACTTCAGAGAAGAAGAAGAGACTAAAAAACAAATGATCTGTTCTATGTTTTTTTTTCTCTCATCATTTTATTTAATTATTAATCTTTTTAAATATAGTTCCTGCATTTCCAAGAAGCAACAAATATTTTGAAAAAGATGTAATCAAAGTTATTCTCTGTGTGCAAAGAAATGTTTTGTTTCATAACTAGTCAAAATATCTGGAGATTTAATGGCAAGTTGTGATTCAACTTGTTTCTCTTTCTGAAAAGGAGAAGTAAGGTCAGTAATTTGATACATTTTTTTATCTTTTTTTTTTCTTCTCCTTTTCTTCTTTTCTTTGTTTAAACAATGACATTCTATTTAGATTATGTAGTGGGTAAAGGGTGAGGGAGGGCAGATAGAGAAGAGTAATGAAAATATGATTAATAGAATAATAACATATTTATTCCTTGTAAAAAGTTTATATGTTCTTCAAATACTATTCCTAATTATACTTTCTTGGTTACACTGCTTATGCTTGTTTGTAAATAATCTGTAATGCTTTAACTAATAATAATTAGAACTAAATAATAGTAAATAATATGTTTTATTTTTAACTCTATTAATAGAAACAGTAAGTAATATTCCATTGTATATACTTCTTATAGCTTTCTCTTACATTTTTTTTATTTCTGCCTTACACCCTTTTACTTTCTACTCTCTTTTTCTTTTCTTTATTAATATATAGAAATGCTTTTGATCATATAGACACAGTAAAAAATAAGATTTGCATAAAAATTGAGTTGGGACAAAAATAATGAGTTTTATTACTTATTAATAATTTTGGGCTTAATTTCACTTACATAGAGGCTGTAAT
>NC_056748.1:1107869605-1107931947 GCF_019279795.1 Protopterus annectens
AGGAAAAGAAGAATTACATCTAATGCAAAACATTTAAATGATTTTGCTAATTCTTATCATTTGAATGATATTAATAATCAGATAGATTCAAAATCATTACCATACACCTTTTTTCTAACAGATACAAAACTTATTCAAAAATAGATAGGGTCTTTATTTCTAACCAGATGGTAACAGATTTAATTAATTCCAAAATCATTTCATGTCCTATATCTGATCATAATTCAATTGTTTTTGAATTCATGATAAAAATACTCATAATGTTCAGATCAAAAGGATACCAGCATACTTAACTCAACTAAAAGACTATAAAGAATATATACTTTCAGAAGTAAAACATTTTTAGACATAAATAATACTCCTGAAGTCTCCATTGTTTATGTTTGGGATGCCTTAAAATCATATCTATATGGACAAAGTATCAGATGGTATAATAATAAAAGGAAATCTTGGGATAAGGAATTGTTAGATATTCAAAGTAAATTAGACTCTTATAAACATAATAATAAAGAAAATATTATGGACAAGAAAGTTATTGAAGAAATAAACAAACTAAATGAGAAATACAAAGAAATTTTAACTCATAAAGTTAAAATAACTTTAGAGAAATACAAGTTTTGTCTTATTCAATAAGCCCCAAATACTTACATAGACTTAAAAATAAAACAAAAAGTTGAATAAACAAAACCATATCAAAGAAATCTTTTCTCTAAGGAAAAGAAGAATGTTTCTAGTATACCAGAAATACTAGATGAATTTAGAAATCACTTTCACAAAATTAACCATAATAACATTAACATGGAACCTAAAGATAAAATAAAGGAGTTTATAACCACAAACATGAATAAAAAGCTTAATAAACAACAGATTAAACTATTAGACAAAAGTATTTCATATACAGAGGTTATTACACAAATAAATAAGCTTAAATCAAACAAAGCACTGGGTAATGATGGTATTATACCAGAGATATATAAAATCCTTTCTAAAAGTACATATTCATTAATACATAAGGTTTTTATTTTGGCCCAAACTGAGTTAATAACCCCCCCCATCTTGGCAATATACATTTATTTCGCCAATTTTAAAACCTAATAAAGATCCAACTAGATGTTCTTCATATCGGCCCATCTCATTACTTAATGTTGATTATAAAATGTTTATGAGTATCTTTGCTGATAGATTGAAGACAATCATTCCGGCATTATAGATATAGATCAGACAGGCTTCATTATAAATAGAAATACTTTTGATAATATAAGAAGAACTTTAACATTAATAGATTTTACAAATAGGAAAAAGAAAGACTTAACACTTATTAGTCTTGATATAAGTTCAGCATTTGATTCAGTAAGTTGGGACTATCTGTTTACCTTAATGAAGTGCACAAGCTTCTCAGATGCATTTGTAAATCTAATTGAGCATTTATACAAAGGAACGTTGGCTTATATTAAGGTAGGAACATATGTTTCACAAAAAATACCCATTTTTAAAGGTACAAAACAAGGATGTCCACTTTCTCCACTATTATTCACTTTAGTAATGGAGCCTTGGGCTAATTTGATCAGAAACAGTACTGACATAGAGGGTTTTGAAATAGATGAAAATACAACATCCAAAATTCAACTTTTTGCAGATGATGTTCTAATTACATCAGCAGGATCTAATTCTTCTATGCAGTCTCTATTTGATAACATGATGAATTTTGAAAGTATTTCTGGTTTAATATTCAATGAAGAAAAAACTAAAATACTACCTATATATACACGAAAAAATATTCTCATTAGTGATTTTACTAAATATGTACCCAATTCAGGTCAGATAACTTATTTAGGTATAATACTATCTAAAGATATTAAATCTATTATATATAATAATTATAATACCTGTTTTCTTAATATACAAAATTGTTTTAATACCTGGAATAATATGTTTTTTACTATGGAGGAGAGACTTACAATTATTAAAATGATAATATTCCCCAAGATTTTATACTTAATACAATCAATAATACTTCCACCTACAAAAATAATTATCAAGAAACTGAATACACTAATGTTAAATTTCCTATGGGCACCTAATAGACCTAGGATTGCATTAAAGAAACATACTAATAGCTGGTCTCAAGGGGGTATTTCTTTTCCAGACTTTAATTTATATACTATCTCTTCTATTGTAAAAGTTATTACTTTATTAATAGATCAGTCATATGTCATAAAATGGAAAGATTATTGGGAGCTAATTAGTATGCACTTCATGAAAATCTCCTTAACACATAAAAATATGATTGTAAATAACTCCATGTTATGGTTACTAAAGGAATTTTGTACTTCACCTATTACACCTAAACATATGGTTTGTTACCCATTAAATATTATTATTAGTTATCGTAACTTTATATTCATGCACCCTAAGTATAGGGAATGGAATTTTATTGTATTCCTATAATGTATACTCAGGGTATGCTTTTGTCATCTACTTCTGAAGGAACTCATTTAGCTATAGATAATGATCTAAAGTACTGGTATCAGTTGATATCTGATAATAAAGTTAAAAATCTAGATTTCTTAAAACAAGAATTTGATCTAAGAGAAACTTGCTGGTTAGAGGTTCAGACCTTTAGACAACATCTCATTAATAAAATAGATCTAATGTCTATAACAGTTAAATAATCTATTCCAACACTGATTGATTACTTGATAATAAATTTACAATATAAAGTTTCTGATAAAGGTAAACTTTCATACATACATAAAATTATCAGACAAGAAACTTTTTACAGTGTAGATTCATACTGGAATTATTTCACTTCTATTAATGGGGACCCACCAAATCAACAAGATAAACAATATATATTGGAATCTGCTTATAGAACTACGTCTTCCATTGTCTGGAGACTTTATACATGGAATTTTTTACATAGATCTTTTTATACACCTTTGATGATGAATAAAATAAATAATAAAGATAGTTGATGTAAGAGATGTAATGTAGAAATTAATGCTGACTGGGCTCATATGTTTTATGACTGTATAAAATTGAAAGAATACTGGAAGTCAATTAATGAATTTTTGCAGGCTCTTTTTACAGATAATTTCATTATTTCTAAATCTCTTATATTATTCAACACACCTGTACCTCAAAGTGTTAAAAAGGTTAAGCTTCCCTTGTTATGGTCTATTCTAGCAGTGGCTAGGAAAATAATAACTAGAAATTGGATTTCAGATACACCTCCTTCGTTCAATGAATTTAAAATGTTATGAATATAGTGTGCCATATGGAAATAAACACAATTAGGACAAGAACAAATAGAAAAACATCTTATTATATTGTATGGGATAATTTACAAAATTTGTTAAAAAAATTTTAATTTCAATAGCATGGTATTTTAGTTTAATTAATTGATCTGATTGTAGTGGATGTCTTTGTAAATACTTTAGTTGTTTTGTTGAATATTATAATAATACCTATTTTTAATTACTTGTATAAAATTGTTATGATATTTCTCTAATATGTTAAAACAATAAACCTGTTTTGAAAAAAAAAAAGGAAAGCACATGATATTCATACTAAAGCGACAAGTATCTAAAAAGAAATAAACCCTTTGCTGCATTATAAAATGACTAGCTATACAATCAGCTATAATACATTGTTACTAAAAAACAAAGTTAACAAAATTGACACCAATCATTTTGAAAAAATAAAATTTATATCAAGATTATCTATGTTCTTTCATAAGAATATGTATGGATATCTAGGTTTGAATATCAAGTCAAAATACTAATCATTGGTCATATAAAATCTAAGGCAACCAATCAGAGGACTGGAAAGAAACATACCCCTTGTAACAGAGTAAGTAATGCTAAGCATGAACTAAACGCAACTTGAAACAAATAACTGTTAAGATGTGCAGGAACCAAACCAAAGATCTTAGTGTAATAAGCTTTTAATTGCTGCTTTCATAAAAACTTCTTCAAAAATACAAAATGCTAAAAACCACATGAACATTTATACACATTTTCAACCAATAAAATTCATCAAGCAATTAAACAATTCTTAAAATTACTGATTAGTTTTGGGGAAAGTCCTACGTTTGTATAAAAAAAAGGAAAATGTTTTATGCTAGAAAACAATGGGTAGAATAAAATTGTACCTCCAGTTAGCAACAAACCCTTGGGAACTTACAAGTGTTATGGGTGTAATGTGTGTAGATTTATTAATGAAGGACCATATATTAGTTTACAGCATATACCATACACCATTAAGGCTAATGGAAGGTTTTGAGAACAAAATAGTTACCACTAACAAAGGCTCAAATTCTGTGTCAGGAAGAAACAAAAGTCCATAAATGCAAAAAGAAGCTGACACAGACACGACCACAGTATCCAGTTCAGAAACTTTACTAATTATGCACAGAACACAAGCGCTTTCACAATATTAGCTTCATCAGGTGTATAAATAGCACAATAAAACATATCACTTAAATAGCACTAAAATCACAATCACATGATGCACTCAAATCAAACTTTAAAAACATAGCATATTTATTTAAGTGATATGTTTTATTGTGCTGTTTATACACCTGATGAAGCTAATATTGTCAAAGCGCTTGTGTTCTGTGCACAATTAGTAATGGAAAGATTTGTTGCAATACAGTGGGGTAGTGTACATTGGTTTGTGTTCTGGGTGTCCAAGTATTTATGCTGGGATGACAACTAGGAATTTTTGCAAAAGGATTAAGGAACATCTATATGCCTTAAAACTATGGACACAAACAATGTACTTTATAGGCATTCTGTTTTATGCAGTAATTTTAAGAAATTTATTTTTGTGGTATTAGAACACATTCCGGAGGACAGAAAGGGAGAGATTAAAAAAATCAAGTTGAAATGAGAGAGGTAGAAAATCAAGTTGAAATGAGGGAGGTAGAATGGCAACTAAGGTTAAGAGTTGATGCCCCCCAGGTTTAAATGAGACCATCAATATGAAGTGTTACTTGAAGGAACATAAGCTAAAAGCACTTTAAGAACTAATTGTTTTTTTTTTTAATTGTTTAATTGCTTGATGAATTTTATTGGTTGAAAATGTGTATACATTTTCATGTGGTTTTTAGCATTTTGTATTTCTAAAAATGTTTTTATGAAAGAGGCAATTAAAAGCTTATTAGGCTAAGATCTTTGGTTAGGTTCCTGCACATCTTAACAGTTATTTGTTTCCAGTGTTTTTTTTTTTTTTTTGGTTTTCTGTTACGACTACAAGCTCTGCCAGTTACTGGTGTTAAATGCAAGTTTTTAAAAGCTCAGAAATAGAATGTAAATTCTGATTGTACATATACAGCCAAACAATACTATATGATAAAGGTACCCACATCAGTCATTTTGAAACAAAATTCATGCCAAACTTATCTATGTTTATTCATAAAAATACATACAGACATCTAGAAATGAGCATTAAGTCAAAATACCATTCATTGGTCACATAAAATCTAAAGCAACCAATTAGATGTCTGGAAGGAAGCACAACCCTCACAACAAACTAAAAATTATATAATGTTAGGCAAAGACTGAGTACATATTTTTAAAATGCTCTGTCATTGAATCCAAATAAAAACTTGTACTTTTAAGATCTAAATCCAATTCAACTTATTCCTTTCAACTATACTTCCTAACAAAATTTTTATCAAACACCCCTTTTTTCATTCATAAAAATACATTATAGAGTCTCAGTGTATACATCCTATCAAAAGGCTATTCTCAGGGTGTGTGGCCAAGATGCCAGTCTGATAGCAGAAATCCACAGCTCTGCTTAGATTTTAATATCCTGACAGGAAATATACTTTAATTTTTAGAAAAATCTAAAAGTATACTAAAAGATAGATTTTCTAAAAATGAATACATAGTCAAGAGAATTTTTTTAATTATTCCTGTCAAGAAGTTTTCTACTGGAGATCTGAACATGAGCAACTTGAAGAACCCACACCAGGAGAGAGCAGTGAAGAAAGAACTGCATCTTATAATAACAAACATCCAAGAACTGCCACTAAAAACATGAGCAACGTGAAGAACCCACACCAGGAGAGTGCAGTGAAGAAAGAACTGCATCTTATAATAACAAACATCCAAGAACTGTCACTAAAAACATGAGCAACGTGAAGAACCCACACCAGGAGAGTGCAGTGAAGAAAGAACTACATCTTATAATAACAAACATCCAAGAACTGTCACTAAAAACATGAGCAACGTGAAGAACCCACACCAGGAGAGTGCAGTGAAGAAAGAACTGCATCTTATAATAACAAACATCCAAGAACTGTCACTAAAAACATGAGCAACGTGAAGAACCCACACCAGGAGAGTGCAGTGAAGAAAGAACTACATCTTATAATAACAAACATCCAAGAACTGTCACTAAAACATGAGCAACGTGAAGAACCCACACCAGGAGAGTGCAGTGAAGAAAGAACTGCATCTTATAATAACAAACATCCAAGAACTGCCACTAAAAACATGAGCAACGTGAAGAACCCACACCAGGAGAGTGCAGTGAAGAAAGAACTGCATCTTATAATAACAAACATCCAAGAACTGCCACTAAAAACATGAGCAACATGAAGAACCCACACCAGGAGAGTGCAGTGAAGAAAGAACTGCATCTTATAATAACAAACATCCAAGAACTGTCACTAAAAACATGAGCAACGTGAAGAACCCACACCAGGAGAGTGCAGTGAAGAAAGAACTGCATCTTATAATAACAAACATCCAAGAACTGTCACTAAAGCATGAGCAACGTGAAGAACCCACACCAGGAGAGTGCAGTGAAGAAAGAACTACATCTTATAATAACAAACATCCAAGAACTGTCACTAAAAACATGAGCAACGTGAAGAACCCACACCAGGAGAGTGCAGTGAAGAAAGAACTACATCTTATAATAACAAACATCCAAGAACTGTCACTAAAAACATGAGCAACGTGAAGAACCCACACCAGGAGAGTGCAGTGAAGAAAGAACTGCATCTTATAATAACAAACATCCAAGAACTGACACTAAAACATGAGCAACGTGAAGAACCCACACCAGGAGAGTGCAGTGAAGAAAGAACTACATCTTATAATAACAAACATCCAAGAACTGTCACTAAAAACATGAGCAACGTGAAGAACCCACACCAGGAGAGTGCAGTGAAGAAAGAACTGCATCTTATAATAACAAACATCCAAGAACTGCCACTAAAAACATGAGCAACGTGAAGAACCCACACCAGGAGAGTGCAGTGAAGAAAGAACTACATCTTATAATAACAAACATCCAAGAACTGTCACTAAAACATGAGCAACGTGAAGAACCCACACCAGGAGAGTGCAGTGAAGAAAGAACTGCATCTTATAATAACAAACATCCAAGAACTGTCACTAAAAACATGAGCAACGTGAAGAACCCACACCAGGAGAGTGCAGTGAAGAAAGAACTACATCTTATAATAACAAACATCCAAGAACTGCCACTAAAAACATGAGCAACGTGAAGAACCCACACCAGGAGAGTGCAGTGAAGAAAGAACTGCATCTTATAATAACAAACATCCAAGAACTGTCACTAAAAACATGAGCAACGTGAAGAACCCACACCAGGAGAGTGCAGTGAAGAAAGAACTACATCTTATAATAACAAACATCCAAGAACTGTCACTAAAAACATGAGCAACGTGAAGAACCCACACCAGGAGAGTGCAGTGAAGAAAGAACTACATCTTATAATAACAAACATCCAAGAACTGCCACTAAAAACATGAGCAACGTGAAGAACCCACACCAGGAGAGTGCAGTGAAGAAAGAACTGCATCTTATAATAACAAACATCCAAGAACTGTCACTAAAAACATGAGCAACGTGAAGAACCCACACCAGGAGAGTGCAGTGAAGAAAGAACTGCATCTTATAATAACAAACATCCAAGAACTGTCACTAAAAACATGAGCAACGTGAAGAACCCACACCAGGAGAGTGCAGTGAAGAAAGAACTGCATCTTATAATAACAAACATCCAAGAACTGTCACTAAAAACATGAGCAACATGAAGAACCCACACCAGGAGAGTGCAGCGAAGAAAGAACTACATCTTATAATAACAAACATCCAAGAACTGTCACTAAAAACATGAGCAATGTGAAGAACCCACACCAGGAGACTGCAGTGAAGAAAGAACTGCATCTTATAATAACAAACATCCAAGAACTGTCACTAAAAACATGAGCAACGTGAAGAACCCACACCAGGAGAGTGCAGTGAAGAAAGAACTACATCTTATAATAACAAACATCCAAGAACTGTCACTAAAACATGAGCAACATGAAGAACCCACACCAGGAGAGTGCAGTGAAGAAAGAACTGCATCTTATAACAACAAACATCCAAGAACTGTCACTAAAAACATGAGCAACGTGAAGAACCCACACCAGGAGAGTGCAGTGAAGAAAGAACTGCATCTTATAATAACAAACATCCAAGAACTGTCACTAAAAACATGAGCAACGTGAAGAACCCACACCAGGAGAGTGCAGTGAAGAAAGAACTACATCTTATAATAACAAACATCCAAGAACTGTCACTAAAAACATGAGCAACGTGAAGAACCCACACCAGGAGAGTGCAGTGAAGAAAGAAATACATCTTATAATAACAAACATCCAAGAACTGTCACTAAAAACATGAGCAACGTGAAGAACCCACACCAGGAGAGTGCAGTGAAGAAAGAACTACATCTTATAATAACAAACATCCAAGAACTGCCACTAAAAACATGAGCAACGTGAAGAACCCACACCAGGAGAGTGCAGTGAAGAAAGAACTGCATCTTATAATAACAAACATCCAAGAACTGTCACTAAAAACATGAGCAACGTGAAGAACCCACACCAGGAGAGTGCAGTGAAGAAAGAAATACATCTTATAATAACAAACATCCAAGAACTGCCACTAAAAACATGAGCAACGTGAAGAACCCACACCAGGAGAGTGCAGTGAAGAAAGAACTGCATCTTATAATAACAAACATCCAAGAACTGCCACTAAAACATGAGCAACGTGAAGAACCCACACCAGGAGAGTGCAGTGAAGAAAGAACTGCATCTTATAATAACAAACATCCAAGAACTGTCACTAAAAACATGAGCAACATGAAGAACCCACACCAGGAGAGTGCAGTGAAGAAAGAACTACATCTTATAATTACAAACATCCAAGAACTGTCACTAAAAACATGAGCAACGTGAAGAACCCACACCAGGAGAGTGCAGTGAAGAAAGAACTGCATCTTATAATAACAAACATCCAAGAACTGTCACTAAAGCATGAGCAACGTGAAGAACCCACACCAGGAGAGTGCAGTGAAGAAAGAACTGCATCTTATAATAACAAACATCCAAGAACTGCCACTAAAAACATGAGCAACGTGAAGAACCCACACCAGGAGAGTGCAGTGAAGAAAGAACTGCATCTTATAATAACAAACATCCAAGAACTGCCACTAAAAACATGAGCAACGTGAAGAACCCACACCAGGAGAGTGCAGTGAAGAAAGAACTGCATCTTATAATAACAAACATCCAAGAACTGTCACTAAAAACATGAGCAACGTGAAGAACCCACACCAGGAGAGTGCAGTGAAGAAAGAACTGCATCTTATAATAACAAACATCCAAGAACTGTCACTAAAAACATGAGCAACGTGAAGAACCCACACCAGGAGAGTGCAGTGAAGAAAGAACTACATCTTATAATAACAAACATCCAAGAACTGTCACTAAAAACATGAGCAACGTGAAGAACCCACACCAGGAGAGTGCAGTGAAGAAAGAACTGCATCTTATAATAACAAACATCCAAGAACTGTCACTAAAAACATGAGCAACGTGAAGAACCCACACCAGGAGAGTGCAGTGAAGAAAGAACTACATCTTATAATAACAAACATCCAAGAACTGTCACTAAAAACATGAGCAACATGAAGAACCCACACCAGGAGAGTGCAGTGAAGAAAGAACTACATCTTATAATAACAAACATCCAAGAACTGTCACTAAAAACATGAGCAACGTGAAGAACCCACACCAGGAGAGTGCAGTGAAGAAAGAACTGCATCTTATAATAACAAACATCCAAGAACTGTCACTAAAGCATGAGCAACGTGAAGAACCCACACCAGGAGAGTGCAGTGAAGAAAGAACTGCATCTTATAATAACAAACATCCAAGAACTGTCACTAAAAACATGAGCAACGTGAAGAACCCACACCAGGAGAGTGCAGTGAAGAAAGAACTACATCTTATAATAACAAACATCCAAGAACTGTCACTAAAAACATGAGCAACGTGAAGAACCCACACCAGGAGAGTGCAGTGAAGAAAGAACTGCATCTTATAATAACAAACATCCAAGAACTGTCACTAAAAACATGAGCAACGTGAAGAACCCACACCAGGAGAGTGCAGTGAAGAAAGAACTACATCTTATAATAACAAACATCCAAGAACTGTCACTAAAAACATGAGCAACGTGAAGAACCCACACCAGGAGAGTGCAGTGAAGAAAGAACTGCATCTTATAATAACAAACATCCAAGAACTGTCACTAAAAACATGAGCAACGTGAAGAACCCACACCAGGAGAGTGCAGTGAAGAAAGAACTGCATCTTATAATAACAAACATCCAAGAACTGTCACTAAAAACATGAGCAACGTGAAGAACCCACACCAGGAGAGTGCAGTGAAGAAAGAAATACATCTTATAATAACAAACATCCAAGAACTGTCACTAAAAACATGAGCAACGTGAAGAACCCACACCAGGAGAGTGCAGTGAAGAAAGAACTACATCTTATAATAACAAACATCCAAGAACTGTCACTAAAAACATGAGCAACGTGAAGAACCCACACCAGGAGAGTGCAGTGAAGAAAGAACTGCATCTTATAATAACAAACATCCAAGAACTGCCACTAAAAACATGAGCAACGTGAAGAACCCACACCAGGAGAGTGCAGTGAAGAAAGAACTGCATCTTATAATAACAAACATCCAAGAACTGTCACTAAACATGGACAAATTCGAAAACAAAATGGATCTTATCAAACAAGAATGCAGTAAACAACTGGAACTTCTAAATGGAATAGTAAAAACACAATCTGAATAGATACTTGCCTTAGAGGAAACCGTAACTGACCTGGATACTAGAGTGACAGAAAATGAACATCACAATGAATTTCTTCAGAAACAAAACACCAGGCTAACTGAAAAACTGGAATACCTTGAAAGTAGATCAAGGAGGAATAACAAAAGAATATATGGTATTCCTGAGAAAAAAAGAGGATGCTAACATGATTAAATTTCTCAATAAGTGGTTATCATCAGCACTAAACATGCCTGAATCCCTCTCTTTTGGAATCGAGGGGGCTCATCAGCCCCTGGCAAATCCAGCTTCATCTCTGAATTCATCAAACCCCAGCTCTATAACAGTTAGATTTCTTTCCTCACAAGACAAGGAATGTGTGCTGAAATCAGCTTGGACTAATTCCCTGATCAAGATGGGTGAAAAAGTTATTCATTTTGACAATTACTACACCTCTACAGCCATATCCAGAAGAAAGGAGAGTCCTTGAAAAAAGCCAATATTAAAGCTCAAATTCTTTTTCCTGCAAGAATAAAAATCACCTTGCCAGAAGGAGTGAAGCTCTTTGATTCTCTACAAGAAGCAGTAGCATTTATCCAAAAGAAGAAAATACTGTCGGACACAGAAGAAATGGAATGGTCATCCCAGAGTTTGAAGAGACAGGCAACAAAAAATGGATGGTCTGTGAATGAAGGAGCAAACAAAACTAAGAAACTAAAGGACAAATTAATAAATTCCTTCTAATTTTAAATGCTTTGTTTTATGAATCAGAATATATTTGATTCTGGAAATTCACTATACCGTAAGATAATGTGAATCATCTTCATTATTAACTTTCTCTTTTCCTTTTTATCTCTACTTCTTCTAATTACATATAGTGCTAAGTATTTAAATAACATTCTCTCTCTTTCTCACTATCTTCTTTCTTCCTGTTCCTTTTTGTTACTAAAGGTCCTTTTCTCTCTTTTCCCCACTATAAGTACTTTACATACTTTTCATTTTTAAATAACTACAAATGATATATGCCTTCTAATTCTTCAGTAATAGTATAAATTTGACTTAATACCAAAGTGCATTTTTTCTAGTGGGTCAGTCGTGGGGTAACAATATGTTTCTGATTAATGTTTCTAACTAAATGTTTTAGACTCTGTTTAGACACATATAAACATTAACATGGTACATTAATGGTGTTTTACAGATGGCTAAATATACGATATATATATATATATATATATATATATATATATATATATATATATATATATCTGGGTACGTGTCACTTCACCTAAAACCCATTTCACCTAAAACTCATTTCACTGACAGGTAGTACTCTAATGCAATTGAAAGGTATATGTCTTTTTCCCCACTGTAGTGCGATCCTGGTGTTAGAATATATATTAAGGGGGGGTGTGGGGGGGTGTAGACCCCACCTAGTTGTCTTTTTACCAAATAATGTAAAACAAAACCAGACATGAAATAAGTGGGGGGGCTATACCCCCCTTAATATATATATACTAACTCCAGGAACGCACTTACAGTGGGGAAAAGGACATATACCTTTGACTTCCCTTATTGTACTACTTGTCAGTGAAATGAGTTTTAGGTGAAATGAACTTTAGGTGATTTGGTCTCAGTGAAATGAGTTTAGGTGAAATGGATTTTAGGTGAAGTGGCACGTACCCATATATATATATATATATATATATATATATATATATATTCCTGATCTTTAAATCTATGATTTTAATGCTCTTTAGTCTTGTAAGGATACTCTACAAGTTGTTTACAAATGTGTTCTAGGATTACAAATATATTGTTTTTATTGTGTTTATGTATTTTTATCTATGTTGGAGATTTTCTCCCCGGACCTCCACTGAAAATGGGCATATATCCAGTTGGACTAGCCCGGTCAACAAATGTAAAATTAAAAAAACAATATATATATATATATATATATATATATATATATATATATATATATATAGATACATATATATATATATATATATATATATATATATATATATATCTATATATATATATATATATATGGGTTTGTATCACTTCACCTAAAGACCATTTCACTGAAACCAAATCACCTAAAGTTCATTTCACTGAAAGTTTATTTCACCTAAAATTAATTTCACTGATAAGTAGTACTCTAAGGCAAGTCAAAGGTATATGTCCTTTTCCCCATTGTAGTGCGATCCTGGTGTTAGTATATATAGTTAGGGAGGTGTAAGGGTGCAGCCCCTCTCATCAGCCCCCCTCATTGGGGGGTGTGGTGGGCATAGCCCCCCACTTATTTTGGTTTTATGTTGTCTGGTTTTGTTTTACATTTGGTAAAAGCCAACTAGGTGGGGGGCTACACCCCCCCTAACTATATATACTAACACCAGGATCGCACTACAGTGGGGAAAAGGACATATACCTTTGACTTGCCTTAGAGTACTACTTGTCAGTGAAATGAGTTTTAGGTGAAATTAACTTTAGGTGATTTGGTCTCAGTGAAATGTGTTTCAGTGAAATGGTCTTTAGGTGAAGTGATACGAACCCATTTTATATATATATATATATATATATATATATATGTATATATATTAGGTTCTTTTTTTTTTCCTCTGGTCTGGTTAATTGGTGGGTAAATGATTGAAATGTTCTAAAATGATTTCTGATTTGATGCAGCTGTTTTTTCATGGTGTTGATGCTTTGTGAGGAAACTAGTGGTCTGTGTGACAGTTATCATTGTGGAGATTCATGACATGCACTGACAAGGCGGCTTGAGTGTGGGTTATTTTTAGCTTTCTGTAAACTCTAAAAGCTTCAAGATTTGATTTCCCTCCGAAAATGCATTTACCTCACTAGAGACAACCTCTGCTGTGCATGAGCCTATTTAGATACTTTTTAACAAGTTTATGAAGCTGCAGCTTGAAGAAACAGTGATGACATCACTTGGCCTTTTGAACTTGTTTAATGGCTGTATTTAGAATTTTTTTCTCTTGAAATTCTGTCTTCCTTTACTTAGATACTTTAAATGGTAAATAATTAGTTCTGATAACGTTAAACGTTTAACACCTCTGAAAATACTGAAGATTGAATATTTGGTTTTGTGGTGCCATGAATTATTTTAGTTAGGCTATGCTGCTAGAGCTATCTGTTAATATATTGTTTTTAAATTCTAGGTTTAAGCGTTGTTTTCTTTTCCTTTCTTCTTTTTTCTTCAATATATTATGAAGCACTTATGATGTATATGAAATGCGTTGTATGTGTTATTTGATTATTATCGCATATAGATTTATCATGCATAGTTAGACTATTTTATTCTGAAAAATAGGATGTTTTGAATAATAACAGTAGGACAATTGTATTAAATAAAGTCATATTGTATTATATTAGATAGGAATTATGCATGAAAAGAACTGAGTATGTTTTGCGTTTTATTAATAACACTTTGAGCATATTACTTCATAATGTTAATATATCTTAAGATATTTTAAATATGTAGATATGATTGATATGAGTAAGCATAACACTTGACATCGTGTTGTTATGAATTATTTCAGATGAGTGGGTTATGCTGCTAGAATCATTCAATAGATATGTATTGAACTAGCTTGGAGCTTTAAGCGCTATGTTTCTTTCTCTCAAGAAAACGCTAAAATGTTAAAAGCCGATGATGCTCATGAAATGCACTTTTGAATGTTTTTATGCATTAAAGCTAGATAGAAAAAAGTTCATTAAGAACTTTTGAAATGAAGATGTTCAGTGAGTAATACTGTGTTTAGCTTTAAAACATGATTGATAAAGGGCTTTTAATGAAGTAATTAGACATCTGTTAATTCACTTATGTCTTTTGATTGGTCAATACACACTATATAAGGAGTATTTTACTAAAGTTTAAATAGATCTGATGAAGCGTGCATAGCGCACGCGGAAGCGCTTATCTTCCCTTCATTTTATGTACTCGTTGGAATAAAGCAAGATTTTATCTATCCATTGGACTTCTCGTGGTGTATCCTTGCAGTTTTTTATCGCAACGTAAATAATTAGTTCTGATAACGTTAAACGTTTAACACCTCTGAAAATACCTATGTTATTTTATAGATGCATACATTCTGTAGATTCAATGACACTTTTAGTAACTAAATGACATCAAGTGAACTAGGAGATGCATTAGAAAACATTATGCATATTAACATCAGACTCATGTTACATAACTAAACCTTTACTAACTAAATAGGGGGTTGTGAGGCATTTTTGTAATAAGTGTTATATATATTCAACAGATCCTTACATGAAAAATGTTAGATGACTGACAAAATGGTTAAAACATGTGATGTTTCTTGAAAAGTCTTGGAAATATTGACAATCTTCTTAACCTTCAGCTTCTAATGTTAATACGTACTTTGATCTGATGTGAATTTCTGACATATCTACTTATCAGAGGTGCTATTATTATATGTGACATTCAAGGCTCCAGAGAGCAGCCCAGCACTACTGGGCTACAACTCATACCACACGTTTCAGCCACAGAACAAGGACCGAAACACAAAAGGAGGGGGTGTATACATATTCATCAAGGATACCTACACCTCCAGGTTAGTGGCGCAGCATGATATCTCTGAGATCATCCATGTGCAACTAACATCGGGCAAATCTGCAATGCAAATTGTGGCCTGCTACAGATCACCCTCCATGACCCAGCACCACCACTTCACCTTTCTGGAGGCAATGGAAAACATGAAGGTTCTACCGGACACCCTGATATTGGGCGATTTCAATTACCCTACCATTCACTGGGAAAACTACTCGAGTACAAACTCCCAGGCCCAGCACTTCCTGGAATTCATCAACTCAGATGCCCTGGATCAGCTGGTAAGCTCCTCTACCAGAGGTGAAAACATACTGGACCTGGTCATCACCAACATGGGCAACAGGTGTTCCACACCTGAGGTCAACCCATCACTGGTTAGATCAGACCATAAACGAATCACTCTGGATGTCCACACCCCACCACAGGAAACCACAGTAATAAACTTTTCTAAAGCAAACTTCACCTTACTTAAGACAGAAGTGGTAGGTTTTACAGCCCCCACACTAAAGGATAACGCTGCCCAAGATGCAAAAACCTTTACAAATGCACTCTATGAGCACCTACAAGGATTCATGGATCATGCCATCCCTAGCAAAACCAAGACTCACTCCTCTAAGAGAAGGAAACCAGTTTGGTGGACCCCTGCCATAAACAGGCTATACAATAGAAGGAGGAAACTAGTTCAGAAAAAAGCAAATCCCAAGAAGGAAAAATCCCTGATCAGTATTAGTAAGAAACTAAGGTCCCTCATGAAATCATCCAAGGCTAACTTCGAAAGAAAAATAGCCAAGGATTCAAAAGATAACCACAAAGCCTTCTTTAGCTATGTTAAGAATCTAAGTGGCAACTCGCAGATATGCACTGAACTAGTGCAAAATAGCACAAATTATACTGAACTTACTGATATTGCCAACATCCTGGCAGATTCAGTGCAAACTTCACCCCCTCTCAGCCCCAAAAGGGCCCACAACAATACCAGAAAAGTGTAGTGTCCCAAAAATCACAGATGCACAGGTGAAAACAGCCCTTTCAAAAGCCAAAAACACAGTGTCAGTGGGACCAGATGGTGTCCCAGGCTGCATCTTGCATGAACTACAGAACGAACTAACCCCCCACCTAAATATGCTGTTCAACCTCAGCCTCTCCACAGGCTACCTGCCCATAGAATGGTGCACAGCAACAGTTATTCCTCTCCACAAAGGAGGGGCCACAACTGACCCTGGTAACTATTGCCCCATAAGCCTGACTAGCCTGGCCTGCAAGGCTGTGGAGCGCATCATCATGGAACTCATTAACAAAGACATTGGGAACCTCCAAACACTTGACCTGACCCAGTTCGGCTTTGTTAAGGGCAGATCATGCCTACTAAACCTGGTTGACTTCTTCGAGACAGTCACTAAGGCCATAGACGAGGGAAAGGTGGTTCACACAGCCCACCTTGACCTCACCAAGGCTTTCGACACCATTCCCCACTTGGGTATTACAGAAAAACTCACCAGCCTAAACATAAACCCCTACGTCATGAGATGGGTTGCCAACTGGCTTACAGACAGAATTCACACGGTAAAAATAGCAGGCTCCAGGTCCGACTCTAAACCAGTCACAAGTGGTGTCCCACAAGGCATGGTCCTGGGACGCCTACTGTTTGGCATATACTTCTTAGAAGTACAGGCAAACACAGGAGGACTATGGCTAACCAAGTTCACCGATGACTGCAAACTGGGAGCCATAACTGACTCTCCAGCTGACACGGACATCCTCCAAAAGGGCCTTACTGAGATGGACACCTGGTGTCAAAGTCATGGCCTCAAGCTAAATGCCAAAAAATGCATAGTCATCCCATTTGGGAAAAACAAAACACCCACGAATTACCACATAGGTGGCAGCCCCCTTAATACAGAAGAGGTAATAAGAGATCTGGGGACACAGGTAGATAGTAATCTCTTCTTTGACAATCATATTGTCAAAGTAGTTAGGAAATCCTTCTATGTGGCCCATCTAATTACTAAAGGGGTCACATCTGGAAATAAAGAGGTTATAGTGCCCCTCTACTCGTCACTTATTAGACCCATCATAGAGTACAATGCCCCATTTGAGATGTACCTCACAAGACACTTCCAACAGCTGGAAAGACCACAAAAGTACCTCACTAAGAGTATTACTGGCCTCAAACATATGTCCTATGCAGCCCGACTGAAAAAACTCTGGCTGTACTCAGTGGCATATCGCTTACTTAGAGGTGATCTCTGCCTGACTTACAAAGCCATATCCAACTCAGAATTGATGGACATGCTCCACCTAAAGAAATCCAAGTCACTGCGAGGCCCATGCTCTAGTGAGCTAAACCTCATCACAACAATAAATAGAACATGCTGGAGGGATAGATTCCTGTCACAGAGACTCCCCATGCTTTGGAACAAAATTCCAATCTACATTAGGCAGAGCCCCTCACTAACACTCTTAAAGAGAAACCTTGACGAATGGATAGGTAACAGAAAATACAACCCTGGGATCACTTCATTGGCTCTGCTTGACAGAGGATCAGTTAATTAATCAATGGGGAGGTGAAAGCCGACACACTCTGGCTAGCTTATATATGCCCTCGGGCAGATAGCATAGTACCTACCTATGAACCAATGAACCTATATAGCTTCAGTTATATTGGACGCTCATTTTAATGTATATTTCATGAACTCGGATTTCTTTAGTTGCTGTCATAATGCTTTTCTTTTTTGTTTTTATACTATATTCTAAGCAGAGATGAATAATTTGTGTCTTTTGATGTTGGAGAGGTGGTGGATGGATGGTTTAGTTAAGTTTTTAACTAAATCAAAAACTTTATGTTTCATGTATGTGTTTGTAAATAGTTTGAGGTTTTTGCAAGTAGTGCTTAATACATATTAAACATCCATGATAAGTAAGTTTTCAGTAGATTTCAAGTCAAAACGGAAAAAAGGTCTTTCAGTAAATAACAACGTACACATTACAGTCAATGGCTTATAAATGTTTATCATTAAATATTAATGGTTTGAACAATAATGTCAAAAGAGCTGGTTTGCTTAAATATATCAGAATGCATAAAGCCCAGATCATCTTTTTACAGGAAACCCATCTATTAAAAAAAGATCTACAAAAATACTCATTTAATGGCTATACCATTCTGGCTGATTCATGTTTTAAGACTTAAGAGGCACACTTATTCTATGGAAAAATACTTATACTATGCCAAATTATAGATACAATTTCAGATAAAGATGGGATGCTAAGCATGGTTATTCTGGAAATCAATAGGAAGTATTATACTTTGATTAATACATACTGGATACCAGCACTTAGTACTAAATATGTTGACAAATATCCGGACCTGATTACTTTAAATGCAAAACGGGAAATTATAGCAACAGACAATTTTAACTGCCTATTACCAGGCAATGATACCTCTAAAAATGGTAAAATAAAACTAACATCTCAAGCCAAGAAGATAAATGACTTTACAAGCCAGATGAACCTTAAAGATATACATGGTCTAAGAGAACATTATTCCTTATTCTATACATACTATTCATATCAGTTTGGTACACAAACATTGATAAGGACTTTGTATCAAATAATATATACTCAAAAATAATGCTATAACCTTTCCACTGACTGTGCATAGATGATTTAAGATTTCGACACAGAATTCCTGCTTACATATCTAAGTTAAAAGACTTTAGGGAATGGATAATGAAATATATAGACATGTTTATGGAAACAAATGATAACGGTGAAGTGACTGATACTATACTATGGGACACCTTTAAAGTTTATATATATGGAAGAATAAAATCTTGGTACCTTAAAAAAAGGGAAGTGTGAGACAAAGAACTTTTAGACTTACAAATAAACAGACAAGATAAAAATGGATGCAAAACCAAATAAAGTAGCACAGAACAAAATTACTAAGTTAAATCAAAAATACTTAGAAGTTCTGGATCATAAGGTAGCCATAAACCTGGAAAAATTGAAATTATAATGTTATGCTGTAAATCATAAATATCTACATAAAATAGTGGTAAGATCCAAAAAAATAAACAATCAAAATATTATTATTGAGATTTATATGGTTCAGTTAAGAGTACATCTAACTTAATGGGCATATTAGAAGTGTTCAAAAACTACTGTAAAGATATAAATATAACACACCACTTTTGGAAACAGATAATGTAATAAATACTTTTATTCAAGAAAATATAACTACTAAGGTGTCAATGCAACAAAATAACATTAAATAAACAAATAGCACTAACAGAAGTGAAAGAGGAAAATCCTAGGATGCAAAAAACTCCCTTACCAGCCTCAGTAAGAAGCTGAGATCCCTCATAAAATCCTCCAAAGCTAGGTACAAAAATAAAATTGCCAAAGATTCCAAAGACAACCACAATGCATTCTATAACTATGTCAAGAATCTATATGGCAATGCTCAGATCTGCTCTGAGCTACAACAGAATGGCATTAAATATACTGATCCCAAGGATATTGCCAATATCCTCGCAGATCGACTCAGTGCCAACTTCACCCCACTCTCACCCCCTAAATGGCCCATCTCAATACCGGACGATTGCCAAATTCCAGTAATAACGGCCACACAGGTAAAAAACGTACTCTCCAAAGCTAAGAATATAGCATCCATGAGACCAGATGACATCCCAGGCTGTGTACTACATGAACTACAAAATGAACTGGCACCTCACCTAAGTGTCATGTTTAATCATACCCTCACCTCAGGCTTCGTGCCCAGTGAGTGGCGCACAGCTACAGTTATCCCACTCCACATGGGAGGATCCGCCTTGGATCCCGGGAACTACCACCCCATCAGTCTGATGAGCCTGATCTGCAAGGCCAGGGAACGTATTATCAAGGAACTTATAAACAAAGACATTGGCAACCTTCAAACACTGGACCTCACCCAATTTGGTTTTGTGAAAGACCGATCTTGTCTCCTGAACCTGATTGACTCCTTCAAATCAGTCTCCAGAGCAGTGGACAAGGGTAAGGCAGTCCACACAGCCTATCTGGACCTCGCCAAGGACTTTGACACCATTCCCCACTCTTGAATCATAGATAAACTTACTAAGCTGGGAATTAATCCCTACATCACTCGATGGGTTGCCAACTGGTTTACTGACTGAACCCACACTGTAAAAGTAGCTGACTCCAAATCCAGCTCAAGACAAGTGACAAGTAGAGTACCTCAGGGTTCTGTCCTGGGACCACTCTTGTTTGGCATCTACTTCTCTGAAGTACAGGCCAACACTAAGAGATGACTGCAAACTGGGAGCCATTATTGAATCCCCAAATGATGTGGATACTCTACAAAAGAGCCTTATAGAAACAGATGCTTGGTGCCAGAGCCATGGGCTCAAACTCAATGCCAAGAAATGTATAGTTATCCCCTTTGGGAAAAAACATGTACCCGTGAATTACCACATAGGTGGCAGTACACTAAACATTGAAAGTCTGATAAGAGACTTAGGGACACAGGTGGACAGTGGTCTCACCTTCAATAACTACATCGCCACAACAGTCAGGAAATCCTTCTATGTGGCACACCTCATCATGAAGGGCTTTACATCCAGAAAAAAAGAGGTCATTGTCCTACTGTACTCATCCGTCATTAGACCCATTATAGAATACAATACCCCATTTGGTATGTACCTCTCAAAACATCTGCAACAACTGGAAAGGCCACAGAAATACCTCACTAAAAGAATCACAGGCCTAAAGCAGATGCCCTATGCTGACCACCTTAAAAATCCCCAGCTATACTCTGTCGCATATCGTCTACTCAGAGGCGATCTCTGCTTAACATACAAGGCCATGTCAAACCCAGACTGATGGACATGCTACACTTAAAGAAATCCCAATTCCTCAGAGCCACATGCTCCAGGGATCTAAATCTTGTCATCACAATAAACAAAA
Source organism: Protopterus annectens (assembly GCF_019279795.1). Lineage (NCBI taxonomy): Eukaryota > Metazoa > Chordata > Ceratodontiformes > Protopteridae > Protopterus > Protopterus annectens. Next base: position 1,107,891,330 of record NC_056748.1, read on the forward strand.
CATGCTGAAGGGATAGGTTCCTGACACAGAGACTCCCCAGACTCTGGAATAGACTGCCCATACATGTCAAGCAGAGCACCTCTTTGTCCCTCTTCAAAAGGAACCTTGATGATTGGATGGGAGAAAGGAAATTCACCCCGGGGATCACATCAGTCGCCCTGCTAGACAGGGGTCCAGGGAAGTAAATAGTGTAGGAAGAAATAGCCAGGGAATTGCTATGGCTAGACTTGTATAGGCCCTAGGGTCGATAGCCTAGTACCAACCTATGAAGCAAATAAAAAATGTAAAAGATAATAAAGCTCCAGGACTGGATGGAATAATTCCTGAACTATATAAGATTTTTCCTGAATATATAATAAAGAAAATGATGAGCGCCTTTACTATGGTTAAGCAAAAATGTATAACACCCCCATCGTGGAAATACTCAATTATCTCCCCCGTTTTAAAACAAGGTTAGGACCCCAAATCTTGTGATTCATATAGGCCAATTTCATTACTAAACACAGATTATAAAATTGTCATGACAATATTAGCCAACAGGATAAAGAAAAAATTACCTAATCTAATACATAATGATCAGACAGTGTTCATTCTTCATAGAAAAGTGCAAGATAACATTATTAAATTACTGTCATTAATAGACGTAGCATGTAAATACAAAAAAACTAACTATTATCAGCCTAGACATAGAAAAGGCTTTTGATTCTCTTAATTGGTCTAAATTTTGTTTTATATGCAGTCACTGATACTACCCCCTCCCAAAAAGTATTTAAAAAATTAGATTCCATGCTACTTAATTTTTTATGGTTCCCCTTAAAACCTAGGATTGCATATAAATGGCACATTAGAGCTTAGAACATTAATGGAATACCATTCCCTAGCTTAGATCTTTATTCCAAATCAGTTAGAATTAATGTAATATTACATTGGATCTCACCTACCTATATATCTGGCTGGAAAATGCAGGAGATTCATATAACTGATGTCAGAACTATAGAAAATCAATTTAAGGAACAATACGGAATAAGTAGAGTTCATTGGCTTTTATGTGAATTTTGTTTAATAAGAAGTTTGATCATTTTTCTTATGGCATTAATCAAGTATTTAATAACTTTAAAAGTATAATTGATTGTAATTACAGCATAAAACAATTCTTATTTCTTATATTCCCTATAGCATACTCCCCTGATTGTCTAGATTCTTTCATCAATGCGATGCAAAAATTAAAGGAAAATAACTTGATATTCTGGCATGAGTTGATTGAAAATAAGAGTATTAAACCACTAAACTCTCTTTCATGTAATTTTGATAATAGTCAAGACGGTTGTTTATATACTCATTATGGCAGTTTATAGAAAACAAAATAAGAGTATCAATCAACCTAGAGACTGAATCTATACCTAGTTTGATCCAGCTTTTTATAAGGTGTCTTGAAAAGACAAATGATCAAAAATGAAGTATCTCACCTATCTAGAAGATACTAAGAGAAGACACTCTAAAGTTTGACTCAGATTTTTGGAATTACTATGTAAAGATTAATGAAGAACAAATATCTGATGAATCTAAAAAACTGTTACTGAAATCTACATATGGTACCTCTTTCTTCATTATACTGGAGATTGTATTCACGAAATTTTATGAATAGGAGTTTCTATACTCCACATAAAATAAATCTTATACTCAAAAGCAGTGAAAGTAAATGTTGGAAATGTGATGAATTTCTAGATGCCAACTGGGTTCACATGTTCATTGAATGTAGAAATGTTCAATACAGGAAAGACTTCAGATATTTTGTAAAGGCTTTATGGTCTGATAACTGTCATATTTCTAACTCACTAATCCTATTCAGTGTTCCTATACCTAATGTAATACCTAAATTTCAGATTCAGTTACTCTGGTCAATTCTTGCAACTGCCAGAAAAGTTATTATTTTGAACTGGAAACGTAAACAAGATTTGATGTTTAAAGAATTTATTAATTTTGCAAAAGTTGTTTGTAAAAAAAGAACTGCAAACCATTTGTTATAGAACTCATAACATTACACATAAAAAAAAATAGCATGGCAAAAATTGGAAAACCTTTTGAACAAATATTGATAACTTCTCATGGATAAAAGGATTGTTTATCATGGATGAATGTAAATATTGTAATTAGTTTTGTCATTGTTTTATTGTATTTGTTATATATACATTTGCGTATGTTTATAATGAAAACAAAAATGTTTTTGGAAAAAAAAGGCTATTCTCAAGTCACACACTATCAAAGGGAAACAATAAGAATTCAGAAAAAACAATCCTTTTGCTCCTAACCAACGTATTACTAAATGTAACGGGGGGGTGATTTAAGTACAGGCTTAAAGAAGCTCGGTCATTTAAACCAGGAAAAACATAAATGTACAAAAATAGAAGCTACTTTAATTTGCATTTTTCAATTCTATTGTTAAAGGCTCCACCTCTTAAACTTTCATTGAGTAATGTTAGTACTAAAAATTCAAATGAGTGCTTAATGCCTAACTGATGGACATGTGCTAATCTTACTCTTAATGTTATTCACATGTATAAGTATCCTTTCTTTCATTGTGTGATTCATTTTACCAATACAAAAAGAATTGCAGGCCATACAGCTAGCATAATAAATTAAATCCCTGCTCTTACAGTCGGCATAAAAATCAAATTCAACCTTTTGTTTTGAAACAGGTTGTTAAAGGTCAAGATGAATCAACAAGCTTTACATGAGTGACAATAGAATGTACCAATCCATTGTGAATGAAAAAAATTTGCATAAGTGCAATTTCTATATAATTGACGTTTCAATGATAAATTGTTATGAAAACAAAAAGTAGGTTTAACATCTAAAATTTTAAGTTCAGGATTGGTCATTAACAAAGGCCAGTTCCTTTTCACTCTCTCACATACAATGTTAACATTACTAGAGTAAGTTAACAAAAAGCTACTGTCCCTCTTTCGATTACTAAGCGGTAAGATATTTACCTCTTGTGCAGTGTTTCTTTTTATAAAATTAATTTTTCAGTTCTGTCCACAATCTTAAGGGAAACACCCATCAATGCGTGGAATTAGTTGTAGAAGGCATCACCTATACTCAGCCAGAAGATGCAACAAATCTGCTGGTTGATAAATTTAGCTCAAATTTCACCCCATCCTTCACCTCTGGTTATCACCCCAAGAACCACCCTCCACCAGTCCTCAACCAATTATCATCAAACAGGTCACCACTGCACTCTCTAAAGCTAAAAACATGGCTTTTATAGGTCCAGACAATATCCCAGGATGCCTCAATATAGCTTGAAACAGGACCTGTCAGGTCCTCCAGGATCTCTATTTAACCACAACCTACAAACTGTCTTAGTCCCCCTGGAATAGAGGAAATCAGCAGTCATCAATCTGCATAACAGGGGACCGTCAAAAGACATGGGAAATTACAGATCCATAAGTTTGACTAGTCTTATATGTAAGGCCATGGAAAGAATAATCATGGACCTGATAAATAACGACATAAAAAACTTCCAAACAATGGAGCCTACCCACTTTGGCTTTGTCAAGGGGAGGTCATGCTTGCTAAGTCTAGCATATTTATCTGAGAAAGTCACTTGGGCCATGGATGAGGGTAAAACACTGCATACTGACTATGTTAACCTGGCTTAGGCATTTGACAATTTCCTACTCGGGTATTAAATAGTAACTTACAAAACTAGGCACAATTCCTTACATCACCAGGTAGATAGCCAAAAAGGCTCACAGACAGAGCAGATGTCAGAGTGGAAGAATCTAGATCCTGTAAGAGGCCAGTTACTAGTGGTGTGCCACAAAGCTCAGTGCTGGGACATATCCTGTTTGGAATATACTTCTCTGCAGTAAAGGCTAATGTAGAAGGTCTTTGTCTGACTAAGTTTGCTGATTACAAGTTGGGGGCAAGGGTCTGACCCAGATAAATGATTGGTGGCAGAGCCATGGCATAAAACTAAATGCAAAAAAGTTATTAATCATACCCTTTGGGAAGTGAAATACTCCTGCAAATTACAGCATTAATAGTACACCCATAAGAGTGGACTCAGAGGTAAGAGATCTAGGTACTCAGATAATAGCCTGAACTTTGAGCACCATGTGTCCACAGTGGTGAGGAAGCCCTTCTTTGTGGCACAACTTAAAGTAAAATTATGTTATCCAGATCTGAGGAAGTTATGGCTGTAATCACTGTACTCGGCCTTCATCAGACCAAAAGTTAAGTAAAATGACCTTTTCACATGTACTTAACCAGGCACTTACAACAACTGGAATGGGCTTAGAGGTTCCTCAAAAAGAAAATATGGGGTGCAAACATGTTCTATCCAGACAGATTAAAAACCATATCTCTTCACTCTGACTATTAGGGTGTGATCTCTTTCTAACCTACAAGGCACTCACAAATCTAGCCCCGATGGAACTCTTATACATTCGCAAGACAATCTGCATGAGGGTCACCCAATCTAGGGATCTAAACCTGGTGTGACAAGAATAAAACATGCTGAAGAGACAAGGCTTTTTATTCATGTAAAGTAGAGCCCTTCTTTGACCCTCTTCAAATACAGTTTAGATTAATGGATGGGGACTAGTAAATTCACTCCTGGGGTGGTGCCCATGGGGCAGCCTGTAAAATATTTAAAGGCATAGGCCCAAACCTAAGCCTACATGTAGTGCTTAAGGACTGAAAATTGGGTAAAATCAGAGTAATAATGGTTGGGCTTGTAAGGGCACTTCAGCCATTAAAACAACAAATAAAAGAAAAAACTCTGCCAAATACCACTAAAAAAGAACCAAGGCCAAAAAAGTCCAGGAGAAGGTTTAATAAAACACACAGGCACTCTAGCGCCTCTGCATCTAGTGCCTTCCAGGAGCACTTCAGCCATTAGCCTAGTAATCTCCTATGAACCTATGACCTTATGGAAATGGCATTGTGGCACACAGTTATATCATATTTTCAACAAACTGCTGGGTACATACTCTGTTCCTCATAAAATTTCAGTTTTTCTGGCAAATCATTGAAGATTGAAGTCACTAAATAATACTAAATAATGACAGACATTTGAGTTTCAGACTTTATATACTGTAGAAAATGCATAATAATGCAAAAGCTATTATTCCAGCAACTTTCTAAGTTTATAGGGGCAATATTTAAATTCTGTCCCTATTTTTGAGCCTTTGTTCCCCTATTCTTTTGGGCTTTGTCCAGATTTCTTGCACTGAAAGGTTGAGAGTTATGGCTGGGTATTGGAAAAAGGGAGACACTTGTAATGCAGACAGAGGGCCCCTGAAACTGCCTCCCTCCTGACATTTTGAGGTCTGCAGGACAGCAATAACTCCAGTGGCTTTATGGGAAGCTGAACTAGATTTGGCCCAAGTAAGCACACTCTCATAGGAAGTCACTCAGTTGTAAAATGTGTTTTACTTCAGGTTTCTTATCTTCAGTGGTTACCTGTCAGAAAAGCACATTGCATCTCCCCCCAAAATAGGTCATAGTCCTAGTAGAACTAATTTGGTCAACAAAACATGAAACATAAAATAAAAAAGTGTTTTAACAGGGACATCACTGAATATGAATAAATATCTTAAAAATTGTCCCTGCTTCTTCTTTTGAAAGAAATACAATACATATGCATATACATATATATATATATATATATATATATATATATATATATATATATATATGTGTGTGTGTGTGTGTGTGTGTGTGTGTGTGTGTGTGTGTGTGTGTGTGTGTGCGTGTGTGTGTGTTTTGTGGGTTAACTGTGTATTTGTACTCATGGTGTACTGGTGAGACTCCACTTTCCATCTTCAGTGATGTATACATGTAAATGTATTCTGCTACACAATGTGAAAGAGGAAGAGAGATTACATTTTACTAAACTGTTTACGTGGAGAAGTTTTTTTAAATATGCAGTGTCAGGATGATAAATGCAGCTTGGTGGTGATGCCCAGTGTGTTGAAACAAATGCCACATATGTTCACATGGAAGTGGTCGGATATATTAGTTACATTAATTTCTTGTCTGTGAAATTAGATGATTACTCACTGTGATCAGACTGTAGAATTTTACCATATGAATTCTTTAAATTCTGTGTTTATTAGGGTTAGTTTTAGAGAGTGCCCTTTTTACCTAATGGAGAGTCCTTCCAGTCATCAGGACACCCCACACCCTACTATACACACACACACACACACACACACACACACACACACACACACACACACACACACACACACACACACACACACACACACACACAAACCCACACAAAACAGCATCTTCCCAAACTTAAGACTTTAGGATTCCCAAATGTTGACCACACAAGGTTTACACTTGCAAAAAGTACACTGGTTGACAAGATAATATAATTATTAACCAAAGCTTTATTCTTTGCTTCAGAAATTATGGTTGCTATAAATAATTTTACTGAGTAGGTATGATTATAATTTTGCTTTTTTTTAAGTTGTGCTTAAACCTTCACATACATGTATGTACACAATAAATAAACAAGCAAGTGAGTAAATAAATACAATCTAACTTGTATTCTTTGTTCTCACCATGCAACGACTAGCACATGCCCAGCAAAGCTGACAGAGGAAGGCAGTAATGCACTTTCTGCAAAGGTCCTTATGAAAAAAACTTATATGATGAGTAACATGCTTATTTTGATGGGCCTTCTGCAGTTTCTGAAACTGTGAGAAAACTCTTACACATCATCTTGGGGAAAAAGTGGAGGGAGGAACCCTAAACCCAGATAGTGAACTTTAAGCCTAGAGGAAATTAAATGAAAACACAGCCATCCCATTAGTCAATTTTCTCAAGAAATAGAAGCCCAAACTATAGTGCATGGTAGAAGTATGCACTGGTAAGCTGTGGTCATAACATGGACATTCCCAATGGATGTTTTCCTAAAACATTGACTTGAGGTATCCTTCTAACTGGTTGAGTGTCTTGTCATTGCAATGGTTGGTGGCCTCTTTTTTGTCTGTTGATGAAAGTCAGTACAGTTACCAGTCCAGGGATGGCTTGTGTTTACCGATTAAAGAGGTCACCTTTCTAGGAGGAAAGGGTTTGGCCACACAGTCTATCTTCCTATATGCTCCAGGATCCTATGGCAGTAAACATCTAATGCTACCCGGACATAGAAAATACTGTTCTCAGCAAAATGATGGGAAATGAATGAACCTATTACACTGCAGCTAAGAAATCAACTTTTGGGAGAAAACAAAGTATCATCTGGAGAGAAATGTAATCCTTATTGTAAGAGCAGGCAGGATTATTTTCCAATCAGAATCTAAAAGTAAGAGATTCATTGGAAAGGCAGTGGAATTTTTAAATCTAATAAACCATCTGTTTAAAGTGCAAACAACACAGCAGGTTGGCCTAAATCCTGCCTTTCACTAGCTCATTATACTCCAAAGTGGGCTGACATGTATACCTTGACTGATACCTAGCCAAAGAAAAAACATGCCAGAGATGTGCCAGGCATTCACAGTTGGAAAAGGAAGGACATATCTCTTGGCCCAAATCGGAAACCTTTTCCACTTGGCCTTTAAGTAGCTCAAGTGGACATTTTTCTGGCAGATTGTGTGATATTAATGATCTCCCTAAAGAGACTTGGTGAAAGAAAATGAACTACATAGCAATCATTCTTTCAGGCACATTTCATATTGTTGTCACATTTCTGAAGCAACCAGCAACCAAAACAGAATTATTCCTAGAGATGCATCATGATTCAAAGGTCCTGGATCATGTTTGATCTGGGCTACTGCTGTATTTGGGAATTAGTCTTAGCCTTACAAAATAAAACATTATCACAGACAAGAAATGAAGGGAAGCAGAGGAATATATACCAAAACCTTCCCCGGTCCAACCAGAAATACATCCAATGCTCACTACCTCTGACCTTTTGCAGGGAGCAGAACTTTGGTAACACTGTCTTCACATAGACATTATACAGGTCAAACTTGAGTGATCTGCTTCCAGAAGGTCCCCAAAAATCCAGAAGGTGGCTTGAATATTGTCTTGATAAAGCCAATGTTCCAAAAGGTGGTCTGAAATTTGTCCCAATAAGGCCAGAGATCCAGAAGGTGACTGAACATTGTCCCAGTAAAGCCAAATATCCAGAAAGTGGCCTGAACACTATCCCAATAAGGCTAAAGATTGTGAAAGTATCCTGAACATTGTACCAGTAAAGCTAAAGATCTAGAATGCGGCCTGAACAGTCTCCTATTAAAGATAATGATTGAGAAGGTGGCCTGAATATTGTCCCAATAAAGCCAAAGATCCAGAAGGTGGCTTAAGCTGTTACTCAGAACAGACAAGGCACTCAGTTCTCCTAAGGTAAGGATTACCACAAAAATAATGCTCTCATTGGTTGCCCACCCACATATATGCCTCAGTATCTTGTAGAGAGGGCACAAATTAAATATATTGTGCTCTTCTAAGTCCCATATCAATACCCGACTACCTGATCTCAACATTAGGAGCATAGGGCTTCACATGTCCCTTCAAAAACTAAAGGGCTTAGACAAAAGTCTTATCTTTGGGGGACAGAAGTAGAGTTTTCTTTTAAGTAAAAGCCTGTGGCTCTTGACTAAAGCAAAATCAGAGTGTTAAACCTACCTAACATCAGGAGCTTTATCAGGATTGCTGGAAGGGAAATTCCACCCCTAATCCAGTATTAGTAAGTGTAACAGAAGTGGTGGTAGAAAGTGAAACCCATTCCTACTACACTCACCAATCTATGGAGCTCCAGCAAAGGGTTCAAGAGTACAGCTGAGAAAGAAGTATTAACTCTGCAGTCAATAGCATGAAAATTCCACATCAGGACCTACATTTGAAGGCAAGTCATGACAAAGAGAGTCATTCATCATTGTGAAGACCCAGCAAATGAACAATCTTTACTTGAGCCAGACTTCATGATGCCATGAATTTTCATGTCATGATCATAGAAATCTGCTGTAACTCTTCAACTTCTTCAGTGAATCAAATATCATGCAGATTGTTTGATGAAAAATGTTTGTCTCTTTCAATGTGCAGATCATTGGAATTTTCTGCCAGTTATTCCCATGGGCTTGTCGGGAGCAAATCAGATGGTTTGCCACAGTTTAAAAGAAAACAGTATGGAAGGTTAAAGTCAGAGCTTACTTCCACACTACAGTGACAGGGAGTATGATGATAGGAAGACCTAGAGGAATGGAATGAGGGATGTCCCAGCTGAGACTGTGCTTGATTTTAGGACTGAGACTGAGGCCTAGGAGAAAGGGCTAGAAATTCTGGTAGTGAGAAATGAGACTTAGGAGTAAGGCCTAAAGCCTGGGTGAAAACTGTTGATGTGTATATTTGTTTTTTCCTTCAACAAAGCCTGAAGTCGAGAGGACAAAATTATAGTCTCCGACAATCATAAAATTTTAAAAGCTTATCACCTGAGATCAGGAGTGTAGCAAGCAAATTCCATTTTGTACTCACAAGCACTTAGTGCTACCCCTCTTGGACACCTATCACTTAAAAATGGACACCTCTCTCAAAATGCTGCCCCCCCCAAAGCACTTAATAAATGTAAGTAACATTTTCAGCTGTTTCCCCTAAAACAATAAAAAAACTTAAAGATATTGCGTTTACATCAGCAATATTGCACCTGTTGTTGGAGGCATTTATTTCAACAGTTGTAGACATATGACTGAAAAAAGCCATATTGATGTGATGCTCAGAAAAAATGTATTCATTAGAGTACAAAGCATATGTCTGGCTACACCCTTGCCAGAGATTATTATTTTTCTCATGTACTTGAATGAAGAGTTGAGTCTACGAAAGAGTCTTGCATATATTTTGAATAACTTATGGACTAGTGAGCCATTTTGGAGTGAACTGTTTTTTTTAAGGTTCTGCTTATTTTGTATTGGTATTTTAAAGGTACTGTTTATTTTGTATTGGTATTTTAAAGGTACTGTTTATTATCTATCAATAAATGTGAGTTCCTGTGCATGTCCTTCTTCATTGCCTTTATAGATCTTACACTGGTGATGTGACTGGGTATTTTGACCTAACAAGCTATCAAGCTATACGTTTTTTCAGTAGCTCTGTCACTAAGCGCACACCCCCATCAGAGCTGTAAACTCCCCATAGAACTGTGTGTGGCGTTTCTGGAAAGATGTCAACCATGGAGGAATTGTTAAGGAAGATTGTAGAACCACAGGTGGGAACTGATCAGAAACTGTTTCAGCTACAAAACCAATTTGTTATGCTGGCCACCACTGGCACTAATCTAAAGACCGTACGACCTCTGAAAGGACTAGTCAGTATGGATGATCTGCAATCTGGAATCTTACTTTGTGGTATTTAAACGCTATGCCACCTCAGCAGTCTGGAATCAAATGGACTCTGCAAGAATCCTGACATATCAGCTGACAGAAGCAGCAATGCTCAAAACATACATGGACATTGATAAACCTAACTTCAAGAGCTAAGATAAGTTTAAGAAATTCATTCAGGGCTGGTATAACCCTAAAGTGCAGGCTATAAAATCTCATAACTTGACTTTTAGTGTAGATAAACTAGCAAGTGTGCTGATGAGTGACCTAAATGGCATTTTAAAGTATTGATCTGAGACTGGTGTTAACAGTAATGAGGAAATGTTAAATAGTTTAACAGTAGATAGATTTAAGACAGTGCTACCAAGTAAAATAAGCAAAACAGTATTACAAAGTAATCCCAAGGACTCTGATAGTAACTGAAGTACAGCATTTATTAATTGGTGACAGACTTAAAAGAAATAGAAAACATCTGTGCTTCTTGTTCATAATGTCAGAAAAATGTACATCATCCCTGGATATAAAAGTCCTTCTTTCCAATACCCATCACAGAAGTACAGTATGAATGTATTGGTTTAGACATTGTGAGACCACTAGTAATATACACCTATGGATATCAATACATACTAATAACCAAAAAAACACCAGAACTCTATTAATGCCAAAAAGAAACCAATAGTATTGGCAAAATGATGAAGGCTCAATGACCAAGGAGGAAGTGCTTAATCTAGTAAAGGAATGTGTTTTTTGGGGTCTATATTATATAAGCGAATGCTTAAAAAAGCGAACGATGAATAACTGACCCCATGTAAGCGAAAGCTTACAATCTCAAAAGCTCAGAACAGCAATCGCTGTTCTAAAAAAAAAAAAAAAATTTGAAAGAATACATAAAGTGGGGGGTCTTCACACCCCCACACCCCCCTACTTAAATATACCAACTCCAAGATAGTACTACAGTGCCTAAAATGTGAAAGTAATGGAAGCCTGGGAAAGAATTCGCTTAAAAGCCGCTTCGCTATTTGGCCTTTTCATTGTTTTAAGTTCGATCTAGACACATTCAATAGAATGCATCTTCAGTCATCTAATAGGAACCCGTATTTTCATAGCTCTGGAGGCTTGGTGTTACTGTCAATATTATCAGTACATACTAGTTGTATAATAAATTATTCAACCAAATTCCCAGAGGAAGTATCTAGATACAAAACTAATGCTAATGCTATTGCCAGGGAGCTGGTATTTTCCAGAGTGGGCATTCTTAGAGAGATATTTATTTATTTATTATTTATTTATTTATATTTGTTGACCGGGAGTGTCCGACTGGACGTAGGTCCTTTTTCAGCGGAGGCCCGGGGAGAAAAGCTCCACAGTTAAAATAAACAGACAGTAGTTACATTGGATTACATAGCGATTAACAATTTACATAGCAATTACTTACAACATGTTTACAGATGAAGAACATAGTACATCAGTAGACAACTAGAATCTTTATCTGTGAAGTACATAACAGACATTAACAAATGTTACAAGAAGAAGTTCCTGCTGTATAATAAGTACTGGCTTATGAGCATCTGAGCTTGCTATAATCAAGGTAGTTAGTGGAGTGGAAAGAAAGGTAGTGGTTGGATGGGGAGGGTGATATTAGAGTGGGAGTTGCAAGGGCATAGCCAGCATGTTTTAGGTGCGCTTTTAGTAAAGTTTTGAAGTGGGTGCATGATGGTATGGAGGTAATTGTGGGTGGGAGGGAGTTCCATAATTTGGCTATGGTGCAAGAGAATAGTGCTTCACCAGCAGAGTTACTGGCTTTAGTGATCTGCAAGTGATTTTTGTTGCTGGATCTTAGTGGTCTGGTGGTGCGATAGGGTTGGAGTAGATTCTGGAGGGATGGGACATTTAGTGGATGATTTACTAGTTTGTGGGCAAGTGGGAGTTGATACCATTGAAGGAGGAGAGGAAGTTCAAGCCAGCCCAGTTCAGCAAGTGAGAGACAGTGGTGACTACGGTAGGATGCCCCTGTGGCGAATTTGGTGATTTTGTTGTAGCAGGTCTCTAGCTTGTTTAAATTGCATTGCCTTAGGTTGGTATATATTGGACAGGCATAAAGTAGGGTGGAGATAAGGTGGGAATTTGCTATTGAAATCTTTGCTGCTTTGGTGAGAAGTTGCTTATTTCTGTATAGCGCTCCTAGTTTATTGTGGACTTTTTTTATGGTCAAGGATATGTGAATGTCAAATTTTAGTTTATTGTCTATTTCCACTCCTAGCAATTTGGTGTGTTCAGTTGGGTATATAGTGGTGTTGTCTTTTGCTGTGATGTTAAAGTGAGAGTTGTTTTGAGTATGTTTGGTGGGTTGGAAGATGAGTAGTTTAGTTTTGTTTGGGTTGAGTATTAACTGGGCATTGGATAACCAAGTTTCAACAGAGGAAAAGGCTTCCTGTGTGACACTTCGCAGTTTGGGTAGGGACTGGGCTGAGCAGATGATGTTTGAGTCATCTGCGTATTGTATGAGTGTGCCATGTTTGGTGGCAGAGGCTAGATTATTGGTGAAAACAGAGAAGAGTAGGGGTCCAAGGATGGATCCTTGGGGAACCCCTATGGAGACAGGTAGTTGGGGAGATATGTCATTCTGCCATACAACGGATTGTTGGCGGTCAGACAGGTAACTCTGAAACCAGTTGGTGACCGATTGTGAGAAGGATAGGTTATTGAGGACAGAGATAAGTTGTTTGTGTGGGACCATGTCAAATGCTTTAGATAGGTCTAGGAAAGTAGCAGAGGAGAGATAGCTATTGTTTTTATGCTGAAGGATAGTGTTAGTAAAGGAGAGTAAGGCAGTGGTGGTGCTATGGTTTGGTCGGAAACCATGCTGAGTATTGGAAAGGAGGTTGTTAGTAAGGCGGTAGTCTGAGACCTGAGAGTCTATGCATCTCTCTAGTATTTTGGAGAGTGGAGAGAGAATAGCTATGGGGCAGTAATTGGTTAGTTCTTTGTGGAGGGTAATTATATGGGATACTTTCCACAGTGTGGGAACGTAACTTTCTGACAGAGATCGGTTAATCAAGATGGATACTGGGTAGGCCAGGGCATCAGCTGAGATTTGTAGGTATTCACTTGGGAGGTTGTCTGCTGCTAATCTGGTGGGCTTAAGTTTTGTTAAGAGTTTTTTTATGTTGGAGGTAGGTACAGGAGAAAAAGAGAAGGCAGTGGGGAGATTACTAGTTGAAGGTGTGGGTTGGAAGTGAGGGGGTTGTGTTGTTTAGCTAGTGATAGTATGGTTTGTGTGAAGTGTGTGTTGAATGAGGTAGCAATATTTTCTGAGGAGTGAGGGATGTTAGGAGGAGGGGTACTGACTTTACCTGGGTGGAGGATGGAGTTTATGGAGGACCAGAATTGTTTGGGGCTGTGTTGAGAGGAGTCTAGGGCAGACTGGTAGTATTGGAATTTGTCCTGTTTTATTAGCTTTTTGACTCTATTGCATAGTTCTAGGAATTTCTGTCTAGTTGAGGGGCTTTTGGTTTTGCGCCAGTGCTCCCAGGCTTTATCATGTCATTTCTGACTTAGTGGTTTTCTGTAGCCATGGGGAGGGTTGTGCTTTGATTCTGGAAAGTCTTATGGGGGCATGGTAATTAAGGATGCTCAGGAAGGCAGTATTAAAAAATTCAACTGCGTCATCAAGGCTGAGGTACTTTAGAGGATGCCAGTTACATTCTTTGTGGGATGAGATGAATGCAAGTGGGTTAAAGTTTAGCTTTTTTACGTATTTGATGGTAGATGACAGGTTTAGCTTGGTATAGGTATTTTTTGAGTAGGAATGTTAGGGAGTGATCACGTATTAACTAACTGAGGTGCTCCATTCATGCCACAAACATTGCACCAGCTTTAAAGCTGAACAGCTGAAGACACTGGTCTACTGCTCCCAAACTGATTTAACAAAACCCTGAAATACATGTTAAGGAAAGTCATTTGTGCAGATGGGAAAATTTGCATCAATTACTACCTTGCTTACTGTTCATGATCATAGGTTCATAGGTAAGTACTAGGCTATATGCCCAAGGGCATTTATAAGCCTAGCCAGAATGTGTTGGCTTTCACCACCCCCTTAGATTAGTTCCCTGTGCCTCTGTCCAACATAGCCATTAGTTTCCTGCGCCACTGTCCAGCAGAGCCACTGCAGTGATCCCCAGGGTAAATTTTCTGTTTCCCATCCACCTATCAAGGTTTCTCTTGAAGAGTGTTAGTGAGGGGTTTTGCCTGATGTATCTTGGAATCATGTTCCAAAGCATGGGGAGGCTCTGGGACAGGAATCTATCCCTCCAGCATGTCCTATTTATCGTTGTGGTGAGGTTTATATCTCTAGAGCGTGTGGCTCTCCTGGATTTGTTTTTTTTTAGGTGGAGCATGTCCATCAATTCTGGGTTGGACATGGCCTTGTATGTCAGGCAGAAATCACCTCTGAGTAAGCGGTATGCAACCGAGTACAGCTGGAGTTTCTTGAGTCGGGCTGCATAGGGCATCTGTTTGAGGCCAGTAATCCTCTTGGTGAGGTACTTTTGTGGTCTTTCCAGCTATTGCAGGTGTCTTGTAAGGTACATCTCAAATGGGGCGTTGTATTCTATGATGGGTCTAATGAGTGATGAGTAGAGAGGCACAGTAACCTCTTTTGTTCTAAATGCGAACCCTTTTGTAATTAGGTGGGCCTCATAGAAGGATTTTCTAACCACCTTGGCAATATGATTATCAAAGGAGAGATTACTATCTACTTGGGTCCCCAGATCCCTTATTACATTTTCTGTATTTAGGGGACCACCTATGTGGTAGTTCATGGGTACTTTGTTTTTTCCAAAGGGGATGACTATGCACTTTTTGGCATTTAGCTTGAGGCCATGATTTTCACACCAGGTATCCGTCTCAGTGAGACCCATCTGGAGGGTGTCTGTATCAGCCGGAGAATCAATTATGGCCCCTAGTTTGCAGTCGTCTGTGAACTTGGTCAGCCATAGTCCTCCTATGCTTGCCTGTACCTCTGAGAAGTATATACCGAACAGGAGGGGTCCTAGGACTGAGCCCTGGGGGATGCCACTTGTAACCGGTTTAGAGTCAGACATAGAGCCTGCAACTCTCACCATGTGGGTTCTATCCATGAATTCAAACCGTGGGGAAAAGCCCACCCAACTTCACAAATAAAGCGTTATTGATCCTGCCTTTTTGATGTTACTTATGTAAAAGCCTCCACACATGCATGTAGCCAAAAATAGATTAGCCAATCTGAACTACAGTTGCAAAAAATTTTATGATACTTTACTGCAGAACAACAATGTCCACAAGGAAAACAACCCATAAGCATGGAACCTGTAAGTGTGGATCCATGAGCCAGCTGGCAACCAATCTCATGACATAGGGGTTTATGTTCAAGCTGGTGAGCTTGTCTATAATACTGGAATGGGGAATGGTGTCAAAAGCCTTTCCAAGGTCTAAGTAGGCTGTGTGGACCTCCTTTACCTAGTCTAATGCCTTGGTAACTGTCTCAAGGAAGTCCACCAGGTTTAGGAGGCATGATCTGCCCTTAAAGCCAAACTGGGCAGGGTCCAAGGTTTGGAGGTTCCCAATGTCTCTGTAAATGAGTTCCATGATAATGCGTTCCATTACCTTGCAGACCAGGCTAGTCAGGCTTAGAGGGCGATAGTTCCTGGGGTACATTGTGGATCCACCTTTGTGGAGTGGAATAACTGTTGTTGTGTGCCACTCTGTGGGTACGTAGCTTGTAGAGAGGCTGAGTTTGAACAGTGTGTTTAGGTGAGAGGTTAGTTCATTTTGGAACTCTTGTAAGGCACAGCCTGGGACACTGTCCGGTCCCATTGAAGCAGTGTTATTGGCTTTGGATAGGGCTGTTTTAACCTGTGTGTCGGTGATTGATGGGGCGCTACATTCTTCTGGTATGGTTATGGGCCCTTTAGGGGGTGAGAGGGGGGTGAAGTTTGCACTAAACCTGTCTGCCAGAATGTTGGCAATATCAGTCGGTTCAGTGTATTTTGTGCCATTCTGCACTAACTCAGAGCAGATCTGAGAGTTTCCACTTAGGTTCTTGGCATAACTAAAGAATGCTTTGTGGTTATCTTTGGAGTCATTGGCAATTTTTCTTTCAAAACTAGCCTTGGATTTTTTAATGAGGGATCATAGTTTCTTGCTGATACTGATCAGGGATGTCTTTCCTTCTTGGGATTTTACTCTTTTCTGTATTAGTTTCCTCCTTCTGTTGTATAGCTTGTTTATGGCAGGGGTCCAACAGACTGGTTTCCTTTTCTTGGAGGAGTGAGTCTTGGTTTTACTTGGGATAGCACGATCCATGCATTCCTGCAGATGCTCATAGAGTGCCTTTGTAAAGGTTTCAGCAGCTTGGACAGCATTGTCTTTTAGCATGGGGGCTATGAATCTTTCCACCTCGGTCTTAAGTAACGTGAAGTTTGCTTTTGAAAAGTTTTTCACGGGGGTTTCCTTGATTGGGAGTGGGGGCGGAATGTGGATATCCAGAGTGATTACTCTATGGTCTTATCTAACCAGCGAGGGGTTGACCTCCGGTGTGGAACACCGGTCACCCATGTTGGTGATGACCAGGTCCAATATATTGTTCCCTCTGGTGGGGGTGTTAACCAGTTGATCCAGGGCGTTCGAGTTTATAAATTCTAGGAAGCATTGGGCAAGGGAGTTAGTACTTGAATAGTTCTCCCAGTTTATGTTTGGGTAATAGAAATCACCCAGTATTAGGGTGTTTGGTAGGACCTTCATATTTCCCAGTGTCTCCAGACATGCAGAATGGGGGTCCTGGGCCATGGTGGGTGATCTGTAGCAAGCTATAATTTGGATTGCAGTTTTGCCCATTGTTAGTTGCACATGGATGATCTCTGATGCATTGTGCTGTGCCACTAACCAGGAGGTGTGGGTCTCCTTGATGAATATGGATACACCCCTGCCTTTTGTGTTTCGGTCCTGATTCTGTGGCCAAAAGGTATGGTATGAGTTATAGTCTAGTAGTGCTGAGGTGCTCTCAGGAGCCTTAAATCCAGTTTCTGTTACTGCACAGATGTCGATGTTCTCCATACTGAGGAGTGCCTCGAGTGCGTGCATTTTGAGGTTTAGACTTCTGGCGTTGAGTAACATTACCCTCAGAGGTATCAAAAGCCTCAAGGGGGCCCCATCTGAACTTCTATATGGCAGGTACCAGAGAGGGTTCTTTGATATCACAAAGAAAACCTAGAAAGAGGAAGAAACACCCTCCAAACCTTTGATCAAACACTATGCTAACTTACAGGATAGACTAAATCTAGTAATGCCCATAGTAAATGAGAACATACAGAAAGCCCAGAAGATGCAATAGTGGATCTATAATAAGAATGCCCGGCTTAGAGAATTTAACCCTGGAGACATTAGTACCCCCCTACAGAAATTACATTTCATGTTTACTGGCAGGGACCATTTGATGTAAGAGAGAAAATCAATGCTATAGATTATAAGGTTAGGAAGCCAGGAAAGAGAAAAGTGGAAAAATGTGCAATATTAATGTTCTTTTTTCATAATTATTTTTATTAAGAATTATAAATAAACAAAAGATATCATAAGAGTATATATAGAAATTGCATTAATACACAAGTTAATTGTTGATAAACACACACAAATCAACTATTTGCAATGTGTCTACTTATACAAGTAAGATAACAAATCAAGTATTTAACAAATGTATATATCATGACTGGTTTAATGCCCATTTGTTCAGCAATTTCTTGAGTTTCATCCACGAGTTTAAAGAGGAGGTTATTTTAATGGTCCTTTCTTTAATTGATAAAATTTCTAATTGACGGGTTTTGGTTGCGATGTTAGAAAATTTTCATTGTTGGAGTAGAAGTGCTTTTCCAATTTTTTATGATCACTTTCCTCGCAACTGTTAAAAGGGTCCAAAGAAGAGAGTAGTCAATTTTCTTAACACATGCAGGAATTGGGATGTTAAACAAGATTAGTGATTTAACATGAAATTATCATTGAATGAAGCCTTCAAAAAAGAACTGACATCATTCCAGAATGGTTTAATTGTACTAGATTCACAAATCATATTGCCAATATGTTGTTCCCTCTGGTGGGGGTGTTAACAATCAGCTGTAACATTTAACTCACGTCTCCAACAACCAACTTTCTTTTTAGACATCAGTTCTATTTTATGAGGTGTAATAAAAGCTTTGCTCATAAATTTCCATGACATTGTGGTTTGTGCAGAGGATGTAAGCATTTTTTCTCACTTTCACTTGGGTAATAATTGTTAATAGTTATAAAGCAATCCCAATAATTGAACAATAAATCCAGTAGCACAATAACAAGTGCTGAACCACTGTTAATTAAAATCCAAAGTTTTATTATAAAATAGTAAAATGGTAAGCACTTTCGGCTATGTATACTAGCCTTCATCAGATAATTTAAAACGCACATTGCATCAGTTTTAAACCTTATGGCATATTAGCAATTATCTAATTAGCCAATAGTAATCCAACTCATTAATGTTCAACATCATTATAAACTTACTCAACATAAACATATATGGTGTATTTCTACTATTAAAAATCAAAATATACTATATATGTATTTTAGATATATATATATATATTTTTTTGAACTAATACGAAGTATTGAATATGAAAATATAAAAATCTTCTAAATAAAAATTATGTTTATTAATTAATTAACTAAGCATATACTAATTGCTAAAACAATATATATATAAACTGAATTTATAACTGTAAATATCATCTATTGAAAGCTCTAAGTTTTAATATGCTGGTGATGGAGATGTAATCATTTAATCCTGGAAATTGTGTGGCATTCAAATAAACCTGCAACCAATATTCTTTGGACTCCAAAATTAATTTCCATGGGCCTCTCCTGGGGGATGGCCATACTTGTTCTAATATTATGAAGCCAAATTTATGTGTATCATTATGTAATATGTGCCTGAATAAAGCATTGTTAGTTGATTTTCTAGCAATATCATGGACATGTTCGTAAATGCGTTGTTTTAATTTTCGCTCAGTTTTGCCTACATAGTACGCCGAGCACTGTCCACATATTGCAGCATAAACCACTCCAGAAACATTACAATTGTATTTTCCTTTTACTTTTACATAAATCCCATTTATATACACATATTCGGCTTCAATAATATACGAACAATAATTACACATATTGCATTTTTTCGTACATCCATTGTTGAAACTATCTGATATAGTGCCCATATTACACCAGTCTGTTAGATTTTTATCCCTTTTGTATATAATTGAAGGTTCGTTTCCCAATGTATTCTCCAACTGGATGTCACCCCTGAATAAAGTCCAATTTTTCATGACTAACCTCTTTATACATACAGAATATTGCGTATAAGTGGTAATAAATGCCAAGTTACCTTTTATAATATGCCTGTTGTCATTAGCAGTACCAAAATTACTGTTGCTATTAGTTTGTACAATTGCTGTATATTGATTGGGAACTGTAAGTTCTTGCTGGCTGCCACAAAATGCTGTATTTACTAGCAATGGTTTATAAAAAACATTAGATCTTTTTGTTATGACTTCATTTAATATTCCATACACAAACTGTTGTGGATAATCTCTATTTAAAAACATATTTGCTATAAACTGGCATTCGTTCACAAAATTCGTCAAATTTTGTAACCATATGTGTGGCTCGAACCAATTGGCCTTTTAGAACTGCTTTTTTATATGTTGGGGGTGATTGCTATCAAAATGCAGAAATTTATTAGAATAAGTTTTTTTACGATATATGTTGGCCTTTAAGGATTTTTGATGTGTATCCTTCTGTAAATGAATATCCAAATAGGCTATACTATCATTTCCAATCTCATGAGTAAAAAACAAAACTTCAGTAGTGCTATTTAAATATTTAATGAAAACATCGATTAATTCTGCTGGGCCCTTCCAAATAAAAAACAAATAATCTAGAAAACGACTATATAACTCTACATGCTGCATAAATTCTGATGGAAATAAATATCTCTTTTCCCAAACTGCCATGATGACATTGGCATACAATGTGCCCACAGGAGAGCCCATCGCTCCCCCCTTGATTTGTTTGAAGTATTGACCATCATGAAAGATGTAGTTGTTAGTTAATACCAATTCTAACAGATCCACCATGGCATTAAGTTGGTCTTGAGGTATTGGTGTTATTTCAAAAAAAAGTCAAAAAACCAAGTGATACCTATCTGATGAGGTATACAAGTCAACAAATCTTTTACATCCACCGTAATGAAAATAATATTGTCCACATTGTTAATGCTTAAACTATTAATCCTAGTGAGAAAATCCCAAGAGTCTCTACAAATATATGCTAAACTTTTTATTTTTTATTTTAATATTGCATCAATATATTTTGCTATGTAATAAGTTTTGGAGCCACCTGCATCTACAATAGGAAGCATTGGTGGACTTTGCAAATTTTTATGTATTTTACGTGCTCCAAACATTATAGGAATCTTGGGATTATTCACTTTCATATATAGATATGCTTCATTGGTTATCTGCCCTTGCCAAAGCATGTCTTCGAGAGTATAATCAATTCTAGAATAAGCAATATTAATTTCATTAATTGAAACTTCTGTATATGCTTCATCGTACAATATATTTGTTAACTGTTGGTTATAATCAAACAAATTCATTATAACTAATCCACCACCTTTATCCCACTGCATAATGCGAATGTTGCCATTGATTTTTAAATAATTTATAATGTCTCTTTGAACTTTCGTAAAGTTTGTTGGCATCACTCTATCCCTTTTATCCTCTCTTTTATTGTTTGTACTGATGTGATGCCTGAAATCAAGTTCACATATTTCCTCAAACAGCTTTATTTTAGGATGAAGGGGTGGATTTGTAATGCTAGGTATATGACAAAAATTATTATTACTATCCATGGATAGGGCTTGCTTATGTAAAACAGCTAAATTAATTTTCTTAGTGAAAAGTTTTAACTCTGTAACCAGATTAGTTATTTTGGCCCTTCTTGTTGGAACAAAGGTGAGACCTTTACTGAATATGTTCGCTTGTTCAGTAGTAATAACAGCCTCACTATAATTGTAAATATGAAAATCGCCCTTCGTATTAGCAATCAACTGATATGCATTTACTGTATTTTGAGAGTTATCTAAACTTACTAAATTTAACTGCGGTTGCTGCGTGAGCCAGTCCTCTGTTTGCTCCATGCCTGGCAGCTGTTGTTCCTCATTATGTAATTGCCCTTGTTGCGAAGATGTTCTGAGCGTCACAAACTGCCATCCTCTAAAGGGAATGCTTGATTGTTACTATTTTCTTGCATTTGCCCACCATTTTCATCCCCAAATTGTGAATTGTTGCGTGTAGTTTCTTTCCGCCATTGCCCTCGCGTTGGTTTTGGGTACGCCAGCCCCTTGGAATAGTTCACTCGATCTCTCTCTAATTTACGGTTCTTCCTTTCCACCACAATATTGCTGTGTTTGTCTGTTTGAGTAAACACCTCTGAATATTGATAATGGCATGCATTAAATGCTGATTGTTGTTTAATTTTAATGTCCATGCCTTGGATTTGCGTATTAAGATCTTCCATTTCAATATTATTATGTTTTATAAGAACATGTAAAAACTCGCACCCCTGTCGATTGAATAGTTGTAGTAGCTCCTTATGAAGTGCGCTGTTCTCCTTTAAGCCTGTAGGATACTTCCAGTAGGAATCTGTTGTCTTTTAATACATTCTTTGAAATAAGTATTTTCATGAACCAGTCTACGATATCGCCATACAAGGTCATGAAAATCATCCACCATTTGTGAAAAAGTAGGGGTACTGGTGTTCTTATCGGCACCATTATGTCTAACTTGATTAAGCCATTGTTGCAATTCATTAGTATCGAACACCATATCATTATTGTGTAAAACATCCCGCTCATGTGGTGGCATTTTCCCAGGAGGAATGCTGTCATTGCTGCCAACACTATCCATTATATTGTTACTAAAATTTGGTAACCTTGGACCACTGCTGTTGCCAGACATTTGTTGTATCAGTTGAGTAAGACTGAGTACCGATTGTTGTAATTTATCAAATTCAGTTCTTGTAACCATTGGGTTCGCCTCTTGCGTGCTGCCGGATGCCATAAAACTGTTGAAACTCCACAAAAATCGACAAACTGTTGAACAATAAATCCAGTAGCACAATAACAAGTGCCGAACCACCATTAATTAAAATCCAAAGTTTTATTATAAAATAGTAAAATGGTAAGCGCTTTTGGTTATGTATACTAGCCTTCATCAGACAATTTAAAATGCACATTGCATCAGTTTTAAACCTTATGGCATATTAGCAATTATCTAATTAGCCAATAGTAATCCAACTCATTAATGTTCAACATCATTATAAACTTACTCAACATAAACATTCTCAGCATAAAAATACAGTTGTATATGGTTATATATGGTATATGGCACTTGTTATTGTGCTACTGGATTTATTGTTCAACAGTTTGTCGATTTTTGTGGAGTTTCAATCCCAATAATTATCTTTACAAAGATCTGACAATTTATATCTCTATAAATCTTGGATAAACATCCTTTCTCTGGAAAATTTTGATGGATCAATAAGCTCAAAAGTTCTATAAATTTTGGAGTCTCATATATTATTGATGCTTGCATCAAAGTTATTCTCTTTTCTATAGCATTTCTACAATTTAGCAGTATTAATGTGCTGAAGCCATGGGTGGAGACAGAATAATGCAGATGGTTTCCAGTTTGACTTTTTACAGAAAGGCTCTGGAATCTCTAACTGCGGTGAAGTCCAAGAAAAACAACACTTATCAAAAGTATTAAAACAGGAATAGGAATAACGCTTACCAAAACTATTGAAACAAGAAGTAGAAGAGTTTCTCTTCAGAAATAAGGAAGTATTTTCAGATATATCTGGAAGAACCAAACTGACAAAACAAACAAAGATGACACTTGGAGTAAAAGTTATACTGAGGCATTGCAGATGGCCAGAGTCCCAAATTTAATTAGCAAAAGAAGAAGATAGAAAGAAGGTCAAATTAGGAATAACTGAGGAATCACAAGGTTGACTGGAGCAACGCAATAGTACTAGTCCCCAAGTATGATGGGGGTTTAGATTTTGTGATGAAAACTAAATAGCGTGTCAATATTTGATGGTTATCCCATGCCCAGTATTAAAGAACTGATATAGAACTTAGGTTAGATACATAACAGTTCTGGGCCTGACAAAAGGATACTAGTAAATACATCTTGGCCCCTCTGCCAAAGAAAAAAACAGCTTTTCTAACACCTGAACGTTTATAGCAGTACACATTCTTCAAACAGCAAAACTAGCAAGGCATTGGCCCAGTCATACACAAGAACTGTACACATTCTTAAAACAGTAAAGCTACAGAGGCACCAGCCCGGTCATACACAGATGTCCACATTCTTATTATCTGGCACACATAGAGCACCAACTACCTTTCGGAGACTGATGGATAAAATACTGAAGCCTTACTCCCAGTACACCGCTGCATACCTATATTATGTGGTCATTCATTCAGAAGACCAGGAGTCTTATTTACCCATGGTTACTCCTGTTATAGAACTCCTTAATTAACTCTCTAAACAACCTTACTTTTCCTGCTATAGAACTCTTTAATATTACCTTTTCCCCTACACATCTATACTAAAAGCTCACCCTCCTATGTCTTATGATAAGTAAATACAGAAAGTGCCTCTTACCTACTCAAAGCTTATAGAACCCAGTCTCACTGTATAACTGATTGCCTCTCAGCCTCTCTCAGCCATGACCCACTCCATTCACCCTGCGGGCTCACTCCGCTCCCCTACCCTGCCCCAATTCCCACCCACCCCCAGGGGTCCTAAACTTATACTTCTTTAACCACACCCTCTCTCCCATCCAACTAATCCCATTCATCATCCTTTTCACAAAATTAACCACACCCATACATTTTTTCTATCAGTTACAATAACCCACTACTTATAGTAATTTACCATATCCCTTTTCTTTTAGCTAATAAGTATTAGTTCTCTTCTCCCGACACTCTCCTTATCCAATACCACCTTTTTTCTTCATTTCAGACTTTACTTCTGAAACTTCTTATACATAATCTCAACAAGATGCCTTTAGTAGTAAAAACTAATATAACCAAATCAATACTCATAGCTTTAATTTCAATTGCCCTCACCTCTGCCTACCTCATCACCTCCTTTGAAAAACTGTACTATTACCATTTTAACTACTCTCTAAAACAAACAGCAATACATACTGCTATACTCCCTAATAGTCAGACTAATATCACTTCCATTCCCAGCTATCTACTACCTAAATACCATAGATTCTCCCACGTTAAATGCAATAAACTCACAGTAAAGAAAGCAAAATATCAAACCAACTTTATAAATACTTCTGCAATAAAACTAAATAATCCCTCCTTAAAAGATGGTGACATCCACCCTAACCCTGGCCCTACCAATCCTGCTACCCTAATAACTAACCCTGGCCCTACCAAACCTGCTACCCTAATAACCCACCCTAAACTCCCTAACTCTTTCCTAATAGGACATCTGAATATCCGCAGTATTAATAACAAAGTAGCCCATCTCCATGCCCTTCTAGATATTCACTGCTTTGACATCTTCTACCTGACAGAAATGTGGTTAAAACCAGAGACCAAAGACAATGAAATCATTCCCCAAAGATATAATATATTAAGACAAGACCGAATAAAAAGCAAGGGTGGGGGAGTAGCAGTTCTATTCGAAGATGGACTTCAAATCTCCACTTTCCCATACAACCCACCTCAGCATAGTAAGGCAGAAGTCCTTATCACCAGACTTCAAATCAACCAAAAGAAATCTTTATATATCATCTGTATCTACCTACCGCCCGGTAATAATATCAATACTATAGAGGATATTCTAAGCTGGGTGTCCTCAACTTACCCCCAAGAAACAATAATACTCGGTGATTTTAATACTGACTGGAAAATTGTCAATGCTGATAACCCTACCTCCCATATCAACCTTCACGGCTTTAGTCAAACTATCACCTCCACAACTAGAATCAATAAACCAAACAAGAAAGAGAGCACCTTAGACTGGATACTTATAAATAAACAGAAACAAGCTTACAAGGTAGAAACTCTGCCAGATGATGTAAGCAATCATACTTTGACCTACATCCTAAGACAAAAAAATGATATCTCTAACCCTCCCACATATAGGATTGCACGTACCAACAAACACTTTAACCCAGTATTATTCCAAAATGAACTTAGTGCCTGTGACTGGAACCCTTTAAAAACTCTACCACTTGAAGAAGTTGTTAAATACCTAAACTCTAAATTCTTATCTATCCTTGATAAGCATGCACCCAAACGGTCCATTAGAATGAAGTCCAAACCAGTCCCCTGGCTTTCTAAAGAAACCAGACAGAAAATTTTACTTAGGATCAAGTCTTGGGCTAAATGGAGAGCTAACAAAAATATCTCAGATCAACAAATTTTTAGGCAGTTGAGAAATAGTACAAAAAAGGCAATACTTACAGACAAAAAGAACTACTACTCTAAACTACAGCAAAATCACAAAAACAATCCTCAGAAGTTCTGGTCAAGTATAAATAAACTCCTCTTCCCAGGCCACTCGCATACACTACCCCATTTCAGGCCGAACCAAATACCCCCCACCAAACTGCCAATATCTTCAATACCTTCTTCACAGAAACCATACAATCACTAGCCAGTCAACTAATCCCAGACAACTCAAGCCTTCCCACCACCATACCTGGCACTCTACCAACATTCCATCTGCAACCCATCTCAACCACTCTCATCTACAAATTCATCCAAAAACTTAAACTTTGTACTCCATCTGCTGACCAGCTACCATCTGAATACCTGCAAAAAGCAGCCATAGTAATTTCCTATCCCATATCCATCCTCATAAATAGAACCATTAAGGAAGAAATCACTCCAGACATCTGGAAAATCTCCCATATTATCCCCCTACACAAAGGGGGTAACTCAAATGATTACTCTAACTACCGGCCAATAGCTCTTTTATCACCCTTAGCACAAATTATGGAAAAATGCATTCACCAACAACTATTAAACCATTTATCTCAACATAACATAATATAAAACTGCCAGCATGGCTTTAGGCCATCCCATAGCACCACAACTGCTCTATTATCCTTTACAGAAGCCATCAATAGAAATCGCAATAAAAACAACCTCTCATCTGCACTCTTTATTGACCTCTCAAAAGCTTTTGACATGGTAAACCATGCCCTTCTTATCAACATTCTTGAATCCCTTTCCCTTAGCTATCTGGCAGTTAAATGGTTCAAGTCTTACCTTACCAATAGGCAACAGGCAGTTCTCTGGGAAAATAGTATATCATCCCTTCTGCCAGTCACCCTCGGAGTCCCTCAGGGCTCTATTCTAGGTCCACTTCTTTTCTCACTGTTTATCAATGACCTCCATGTAGCTATTCCACAAGCCACCTGCATTCAATATGCAGATGATTCTACACTAGTATGCTCAGCAAACACCCCATCAGAACTACATTCTCTAACTCAGAATGTATTTAACGTAGTTGAAACATGGTTCACAAAATGTTGCCTCCTTCTCAATGCTAAAAAAACTAAGCTCCTTCTCTTTACACCCACCAGTAAGTCCTCCCCTATAGATTTCTCTGTCATTTCCAATAATGGCACAATTATATTCCCCGACTCTACCACTAAATTGTTAGGAATTACTACTGACAATAACCTTACATTTGACAGCCACATAAATAACACCATAAAAACTGTCAACAGAAAAATAGGCTCCTTATATAGAATTAAACCTTTCCTAACTCCAATAGCCAGAACCAAGATTGCACACTACCATTTAATTTCAACTCTTCTGTACACCTCACCCATATATACTAACCTAAAGAAAAATAATCTTATCAAACTAACTAATTCCTATAACAACATTGCCAGATTTGCCACTGGCAATCCCTTTAGAACTCACCACTGTTTGAATCTAATGCAGCTAGGCTGGCTTGAACTTCAAAACCATCTGAAAGTCTTCCAACTCACCATTGCCCACAAGATATTTTATCAACCTAACAGCACTCCTATACTCTACAATCTCATAATCCTCTACAAAAATCTAAATTCCCTATGCTCTTCCAGCAAACGTCTTGCTAGCATAAGCAAGTCTAACAACATGGCTGGAGATTCTCTGTTTTCCAACTTTGTGGGAAAAAAACTGGAACCTACTGCCTAATGAACTAACTTTACTTTCTTCTCTGCCTCTCTTTAAACAAAACCTCAAAAGACACCTCAAAACACACTGGTTATGCCCCTGCAGCAACCTTGATTAACCTTCTGCTTCAGTACTGATATTTCCTCCTCTAGAACCAGAACTTTAATTCACACTCCTTGGAAGCAGGACTATAACTGCTGAACACAATTCAACATACTGTTGTAATCTGTCCTGTTTGATGCTCTGAAAGTCCACATGAATCATATTGTATAATAATTTATCCTGTACATATTGTCACCTTTACTATTGTAAATACCTACTTTATTTTATTATTACTTCCCATATTTTTAGTATTCTTTTTACTTCCTGTATTTTTAGTATTATTTTTTATTGAAATCCTTTCATTTACTATGTAATAATATTGATTTTTAATTTTTAATTTCAATTTTTGTTTACTACTGGAGCTTTTCTCCCCGGGCCTCTACTGAAAATGGAAATGAATCCAGTTGGACTAGCCCGGTTAACAAATGTAAAATAAAATAAAATACATAAATAAGGCTGGCAAGGTTGATTATAAATGTTAAAAAGAGTAACATGGTTATGGTGGAGGCTAAGTACCTAGAATACTTTATAGGAAGAGGGTAGTAAGACCACAGCTGAAAAATGTACCCACCATAAACAACTGGCCTGTGCCCATTACGGTTTTGATAATTTGAAAATTTGTGCCTAACTGTGATAATTTTTTACTGTTTTACAGACCTCACAAAGGGGCAAGCACCTGTTCAGTTCCAATGGTCTTGGGAGGCAGACAAAGCTTTTAATGAGATAAAACGAAATCTACTCTGAACCTTTGCCAAAAACCTTGATTTTACTAGAGAGGTCACCTTGTATACAGATGTCTCTGAAGTGTGTTTGGGGCAGTGTTAATTTAAAATATTTAAGGGAAGCAATACTCAGTGTGCTATATCACTAGGAAGCCGAGCAGTGCAGAAAGAATAAAATCTGCCTCTGAAGGAGAATCTTGTAATAAAGTGGACCTTGTGCCTTGAAGTACCATTTGTTAAGTAGACATTTCAGTTTGGTAACAAATCATGCCCCTTAACAATGGTTACATATTTGGTAGCAGAGCATGTCCCTCAACAACATTTAAGTACTTGATTACAGCTCATGCCCCTTAGCAGTGGTTACATATTTGGTAACAGATCATGCCCCTTAACAGTGGTTACATGTTTGGTAACATATCATGCCCCTTAATGATGGTTAAGTATTTGGTAACAGATCATACCCCTTAGCAATAGTTAAGTAGGTAAACAGATGGCAATACAAAGTTACGCAGGTGGGCAGTACTCCTCCAACCCTTTTAAATTACTGTGACCTGCCAACCTGTCCTACCTAACAAATGTGGATGGGTTGTCCATGGCCTATAACCTCTTAAGAGTCTAAAACCCCTTGGTTTAGTGCTGGGAAGGGGTAGTTGTATCATCCTGGGCCTCTAGAGTGTATTAAATATTGCACAGAAGCAAGAATGTAATATGCCTGATAACATTTTTTTCCTCTTTAAATATGCAAAACAAGGGAACTTTCTGCCAGTGGTCCCCATGGTCTTGACATCAGTCAGAGGATTTGCTCCAATATAAAAAAGAGCAGCCTGGAAGAGTAAAGTCAGAAAGTTAATTCCTCACTGGAGAAATAATTTGTGTGGCAAAATGAAGATCAGGAGGCTTGGACTCACTAAGGGTAGGCACAGATGGGGCTAATCTGAGGATTACTACCTGAGAACTGTGCTTGATTTGGGGAATAAGTGAGAGAGACACCTAGAAAAAAGGCCTAGAAAATTTGGAACTCAAAGGTGAGGCGTAGAACTAAGGCTTGTTTCCCCCTTGGACTAAGCCTGAAGTCTACAGGGGAGTCCTGCAACCTGGGACAATTCTACAGATTCAAATCTTATCACCTAGAATTATTCTTCTAGTATACCTGAACTGAGGGTTGGGTTTAGGAAGAGGCTTGTATACAACTTAAGAGAACTTTTATGGACTTGTGAACCTTTTGTTCTGTTTATTTTGCATAAACAATGTCAGTTTCTTTGCACATCCTGCCATCAGTGTTATTAATCTTACAATGCATATGCTCACACTACACTGTGAAAGTATATGGATTTCAGGGGCCAGAAATTAACTCCGAGAATGACTTTGCTACTGCCACGAGGCACCCTCTGAGCTAGATTAGACTGTAGATTTGGGGACTTAGGCATTCCAAAGTCAGGGCAGTTGAAGATAAAAAGATTATACTTTTATACTTTCTTTTCCATCTAAACAAGGTGGTTCCTTTATTAGTAGTGAGTTTGACTTTGGAGTTAATACATTTCTTAAAGATGCTGCCCTCACACAGTGGGTACAGAAACACTTGCACTTAAATTTTATTTAGAATTTATCAATTATATCCCTATACTGATGACATCTGATGCTGCATAAGCTATATTGTGTAAGCTGCTCAGGTAATGAAGTGCTGGGTGCCCTGTTACAGGGAGGACCGCATCCTCTACATGCAGTTCTACAGTTTGAATCATTACTTAAAGAAAACTGATATTTTAGAATTAAAACTTTCCTCCAGACAAACACAATTTCAAATAAACAAAGTGCATTTTAACTAGGAGATACAGCCATGGAATATATTATGTAGCTGCTTTTATTTGTTAAGCAACCCCCCTGTCCTCCTAACAAGCACCTGCTGGCATTGTTTACCTTGTAAATTCAATGAAACGATCCTATGAAGAAAAGCAATTGAGGAATACTCTTTAGACATTTTGCATGTCTGAAGTTTAGGAAGTTGACATTTGTTTTTGACTATTGTACAATTAATGTCACATTGATTAGCTTACTGTTATGCGCCTTTTGAAAACCCTCAATGGTTTCTTGAGAGAGCTCATAAAAGAACAGTATGCCCTTAAATGGAGGATCTTCGATGGTTTGATGCAGTTAGTTCCTCATGAAACGAGGAACACTAATCTTGCTGTTGAAAACATACAAGCACCTATGATGACATGTCTAGTCATTACATTTACACACTCACAATGGATCACTTGAAATCCTTCAGCAGAATAAGTGCTCTAGCCTTTCTCTAGAACTTCCAGCTCCTTGGAATCAGGAGGGAAGAACAGCTCCCTTTCAATATCTGATTATCAACAGAAGGCTAGAAATGACCCAGAATTGACAGAAGCATGACTATGTTTGGGTTCAAATTGTTTTATCATGGTGTGGATGGCAGAAGAAATGGGGTAGGGGTTATCCTAAAGGAACAGTATGCCAAGAGTGTTTTGGAGGTGAAGAGAGTGTCTGATAGTGATGTTTATGAAGCTTGAAATTGATGGTGTAATGATGAATGTTGTTAGTGCATATGCTCCACAAGTCGGGTGTGCTATGGATGAGAAAGAAAAATTTTGGAGTGAGTTAGATGAAGTGGTGGTGAGTGTACCCAAGGGTGAGAGACTAGTGATTGCAGCGGACCTCAATGGGCATGTTGGTGAAGTGAACAGAGGGGATGAGGAAGTGATGGGTAGGTATGGTGTTAAGGAGAGGAATGCAGAAGGTCAGATGATTGTGGATTTTGCGAAAAGGATGGACATGGCTGTGGTGAATACGTATTTTAAGAAGAGGGAGGAGCATAGGGTGATGTACAAGAGTGGAGGAAGATGCACTTGGGTGGATTATATCCTATGTAAGAGGGTCAGTCTGAAGGAGATTGAAGACTGTAAAGTGGTGACAGGGGAAAGTGTAGTTAAGTAGCATAGATTGGTGATCTGTAGGATGAAGTTATTCATCAAGAAGAGGAGGAGAAGTGTGAAAGCAGTGCCAAGGATTAAATGGTAGAAGTTAAAAAAGCGTGACTGTGAGGTGGAGTTCAGGGAACAGTTAAGACAGGCACTGGGAGGCAGTGAAGAGTTACCGAATAGCTGGGAAACTACAGCAGAGCTAGTAAGGGAGACTGCTAGAAAGGTGCTTGGTGTGACATCTGGACAGAGGAAGGAGGACAAGGAGACCTGGTGGTAGAATGAGGAAGTACAAGAGAGTATACAGAGTTAGAGGCTGTCGAAGAAGAAGTGGGATTGCCAAAGAGATGAAGAAAGTAGACATGAGTATAAGGAGATGAGACGCATGGCAAAGAGAGAGGTGGCGAAGGCTAAGGATAAGGCCTATGGAGAGTTGTATGAGTGATTGGACACTAAAGAGGGAGAAAAGGACCTGTACCAATTGGCTAGACAGAGGGACAGAGCTGGGAAAGATGTGCAGCAGGTAAGATTGATAAAGGATAGTGAGGGAAACGTACGCACAAGTGAGGAGAGTGTGTTGAGTAGATGGAAAGAGTACTTTGAAGGGCTGATGAATGAAGAGAATGAGAGAGAAAGAAGGTTAAGGTTGGATGATGTGGGGATAGTGAATCAGGAAGTGAAACAGATTAGCAAGGAGGAAGTAAGGTCAGCTATGAAGAGGATGAAGAATGGAAAGGCTGTTGGCCCAGATGACATACCAGTGGAAGCATGGAGGTGCTTAGGTGAAATGGCAGTGGAATTTTTATCCAGATTGTTTAATGAAATTTTGGAAAGTCAGAGGATGCCTGAGGAGTGGAGAAAAAGTGTTTTGGTACCTATCTTTAAGAATAAGGGTGATGTGCAGAGCTGCAGTAACTACAGAGGGTTAAAATTGATCAGTCACAGCTTGAAGTTATGGGAAGGAGTAGTGGAAGCTAGGTTAAGAAGGGAAGCGATGATTAGTGATCAGCAGTATGGTTTCATGCCAGGAAAGAGCACTACAGATGCAATATTTGCTCTGAGTATTGTTGGAGAAATACAGAGAAGGTCAGAAGGAGTTGCATTGTGTCTTTGTGGACTTAGAGAAAGCATATGACAGGGTGCCTAGAGAGGAGTTGTGGTATTGTATGAGGAAGTTGGGAGTGGCAGAGAAGTATGTAAGAGTGGTACAGGATATGTACGAGGGTAGTGTGACATTGGTGAGGACTGCGGTGGGAGTGACAGATACGTTTAAGGTGGAGGTGGGATTACATCAAGGATCAGCTCTGAGCCCTTTCTTATTTGCAGTAGTGATGGACAGGTTGACAGATGAGATCAGACAGGAGGCCACATGGACTATGATGTTTGCAGATGACATTGTGATATGTAGTGAGAGCAGGGACCAGGTTGAGGAGACCCTGGAGAGGTGGAGATATGCTTTAGAGAGGAGAGGAATGAAGGTCAGCAAGGCTAAAACAGAATATATGTGTGTAAATGTGAGGGAGGGTAGAGGAATGGTGAGGTTGTAGGGAGTAGAGTTGGTAAAGGTGGATGCGTTTAAGTACTTGGGCTCAACAGTTCAGAGTAATGGTGAGTGTGGAAGAGAGGTGAAGAAGAGAGTACAGGCAGGGTGGAATGGGTGGAGAAGAGTGTCAGGAGTGATTTGTGACAGACGGGTACCAGTAAGAGTGAAAGGGAAGGTCTACAAGAGGGTAGTGAGACCAGCTATGTTATATGGGTTGGAGACGGTGGCATTGATGAAAAGGCAGGAGTCAGAGCTGGATGTGGCAGAGTTAAAGATGTTAAGATTTGCACTGGGTGTGACTAGGATGGACAGGATTAGGAATCAGTATATTAGAGGGTCAGCTCAGGTTGGACAGTTTGGAGACAAAGCAAGAGAGGCGAGATTGCGTTGGTTTGGACATGTGCTGAGGAGGGATGCTGGGTATATTGGGAAAAGGATACTAAGGATGGAGTTGCCAGGTAAGAGGAAAAGAGGAAGGCCTAAGATAAGGTTTATGGATGTGGTGAGAGAGGACATGCAGGCGGTTGATGTGAAAGAGCATGATGCAGAGGACAGGAAGAAATGGAAACAAATGATCCGCTGTGGTGACCCCTAACGGGAACAGCCGAAAGATGATGATGATGATGAATATGTTTGCCAAATATGCACACGTCTGTCAACACTGTACCTGGAGAGTGTTCGGGTGCTCTGCCCTCTGGTTCCTGGCAGACAAGGTAATGCAGGAATCTGCTTAACCATGCTTGGTTACAATAATCTATGTGGGAGGTGTGAACAATTTAATTAAAATGCAGAAATTAATTCAGTATATAGTGACAACCAAACAACAAGTTTTTTTTTTTTACAGTAACAAAACAAGTTTGTTGGTTATTTAGAAAGTGTTAGGAAAGGGAGGGGAACTAGTATCCAAGCAAAAATTATCCAGACAGAGGGAACAACTAGAATTCCACTCTCTCACATACACACACATACACACACACACACACACACACACACACACACACACACACACACACACTAGCAAGACATCACAACTGAACCTCAGAAACAGAAGTTGAGATACAGCTATCAGTACCATCAAGCCAAGGTTCTTATTTCATCCTTTAAGGTGCTGAAGGACTCAAATCTGGGTGTTTATAAACATGAAAAATGCACCCATAAAACATCATACTGTGGCTAGAAATTCCATGATTTCTTTTATTTATTGGCAAGATAAGTATTGTAACACTTTTAAAGGGAAGAACGAGGAAGACAATTCATGTAAATTGAATTTCTTTTGACTAAGGGCTTCTCAGAAGGGTATTAAGATGAGGGGAACTAGTTAGGGAGGAGACTTATTATCCTTTTCAAAAAACATCACAGGGACCTGTCTCTCTACAGACTCCTCAGCAGATGAATATTCAGTGAAAGAAAAACTGAACAAGACAGTAAAAGACTCCCACCCAAGTGTTGTTGTACTCAAACTTGGTGGCTTTGGAATAGCCCCCCCCCCCTGCTGTTAATTTGATTTTGGTCACTCCTCCCAGTCCCATCTCATTTAATTACTCATCTGAGTGCAGTGAGATCATTTGGGTAGGACTACCCTTGCTTCTTTGACTTTGGACACTCCTCCCTGTCCTATCTCATCAGCTCAGTGTACCAAGTACAGAGAGAGCATTTGGGAAGGCCTATCGCCTTAGTTCCTTAATCTTGTACGATCTTCTGTTTCCTCCCTTGCCACTTAAAAAAAAAAAAAAAAAAGTTTACACTTTATTTGTCTCCTTTTACTGTACTTGTGTTATTTCCTACTTTATTAGCTTATTTTTGCTGTGCGCTCTTAAGTGTTCAAGTGCATGTATTCTGCTGTATTTTTTACTTCTTCTCCTATGAAGAAATGTATGGACAAATGTGACCAAATTTTATGCATCTAAAACATACCTCTTAACCTCTTAGAGCAAAAAAACTAGACAAAGCCTCAAATAATGGGGGGTATAGTCCCAAAATAGGGACACTTTTTAAATACTGCTCTTCCAAACTTAGAAAGTTGATAGTCTAACAAGTTTTGCATTAGCATGAATTTTCTGAAGGATATGAGGTCTGAACCTTAAATGTCAGCTCTTATTTTCTGACCTCAGTCCATAAAGCATGTCTAAAAAAATCCAATATGAAACAGCAACTAAAACTGAATAGAACTATTTAATTATCAGATAAAGTTTACTTCATGAGTTAGTGATTCAGAATACAATTCTGTTTTGTCGAAGAAGTGAAGCAAAAACTTAAAGAAATCCATAAATACTAAACCAAATGTCCATGTACCTTATGATGTGAAACATTTAGGTTCAAAGGTTTATATTTACTTACTAGGCTATTAATCTGTAAGTATCTTACAAAGTCTAACCTTACATTTCCATGATAGCTTTTAGCACTTAGATTTTGCATATGAGCAACCCAAAGGCAGGCAGAAGTAGTAGATGTTGGGACATTTACTGTTGCCCCTATTCTTGAGGGTCTTTTATTCAAAACTCTGATAGGTGTGGAAAGCCCCAAAGTGTAAGAAACAAGCTTTTCATCAAGGTGGGGGAGGGGTTCCACTTCAGGATTTGTACATTGGTACTTTTACAGCTGCTTCTATTCCAGTTTTGCTGGTAGAGCCTTATATACTAGTTATTTACATGCTTAAAGTTGTATTCCAGTGCCTGTTTACTTTGCTACTGCTTTTTGCCCCATTCATTGCATCTGCCCCATTCCCCCCTGAAACAAAGTTTCTGAAATTCTAACCATTGGTCTATAGCTTCAATATTGCCTTTATTTGATTGGATCCTGCCCTAGGAAATCTGCTTCTTGTGGTTTTAAAAGGCTGTATATCTGGCTTCTGCCTTTAATGGTAATCCGACTTCTAAAGTCCATCCCTCCTCTCTTTCATTGCTATTGTCTGTTGTGTATGGTATTTAAGTAGCTTTCTTACCCAATGATTTCCATATACCATAATGCTAAGTGCCAACCCAGCAAACCAGCCTATACAACTACCTTAGAACTGAAACCTGTAACTTAGTGTGGCTAAAACAAAGCCATTGTGTGGAGACAAGCTTAGAGCAGCTAGTTTACTCATTAAACAGCACTGCTATCAAATCTTAACCCAATCTAACCTAGTCTATTGCCAAATCCCATAGACTATCCAAGGAGGCCTCTGTATAACCCAGCTCATAACCTATAGTAACCCACTCAAATACAGGTCATGACAACATGGATATGCAATTTTTAAATGTTTCCATAGCTCACTTGGTAGATATTGGCATCCTGAGACAATGTAGCAATTGTATCATGTTCACAGACAACCATTTAATCCTTAAACAGTATGCGAGAGATGTGCATTCACAATTTCACTGGAGGAAAACATCTTACAAACAAGGTTGTCAAGAAAACATGCACACTACATCCACCAGACAGTGTCCTCCACACACAAAACAATTATGCTGAGGCACTAAAAAGTAATCTTCCCAAACCTCAAAGACCTACTAAGCCTATAAACAGCAATGCCTATCATCAACAGTCTCTAAACCACTCACCAAAGGCAACACCAAACATCACAGATATGCTTACACTCAGTAGAGCCCCTAGAGCAAAGCCCATAAGGTAAGCAAATACATTAACCTGAACTCTTGTCATAGGGTGATTACATTGTGTGACACACAGATGCACCACTCACTGGACTGAAGATAATGGCTTATCTGGAGCCAGGATATGCCAAGTTACACATGCACTCAAGCCCCACACCACAGGTACCAGTATGATTTTAACACAGTCTATGTGGGCATTAATGACCTGAGATGTACCTACCTAGACTATATAGAGAAAGACATTATTGATCTTTCTGAATGTGTCTCTCAGGCAGGTGTATGCTTTGCATCGCGCAACATTGCAAGGCACTAATAATGATGTCACAGTATGAACAAAAGATGGCTGGCTTTAATAATTGGCTTCGTTTCTGGTGTCTTTCCAGGGGGATTCAATATTTGTCAGTATGGCAGGACATGATTAACAAAACATGTTGCTTTGCAAAGGATGGTCTACTTCTGTCTCTCATAAGCTTCCAAATATTGGCTAAAACTTTATCCACCCCCTTAGAGCCTTTTTTAAGCAATGTCAAAGTGACAAACCTACTGACATAGCAACATAGTAAATAAAACCCAAAGTAACCTGAAGGTTTTGCTGCTCAGTGCCAGGAGCCTAAACAACAAACTCCACACCCTACAAGCTCTCCTTACTCTGGAGATTATAGACATCCGTGCTGGTTTAAATCTGCAGAAAGTACTCCAGTACTGCAAGGCTACAGTGCCATCCACACATTTTGGCCATCAGCTGCACTAACGGGGACAAAAGGTGGAGGAGTCTTTATCAACATTAGCAACAAGTATACCTCTAGGCTGGTTAAACAGGACAAAGCCCTGGAGTTTATCCACATGCAAATCACCATAGACAAAGTCCTATACTATATCTTAGCAAGCTATAGGTCACCCTCTATGTCCTAAGAATCCAATATCTCATGCCTAGACCTAATGGAGACTGTCACCATTAAACCAAATACCCAATTCACGGGAGACTAATTACTTCTCAATAGACTGGGAAATATACACTGCCTCAAACTTGTAGGCACAATGATTCCTCAACTTTATTAACACAAACATCCTTGCCCAGATAGTGTGCGCACCCACCAGAGGTTCAAATATACTGTACCGGATACTCACTAATGTGAAAGAGTGCTGCCCACACCAGCCATGGTGATATTACATTGTCAGTGGGAACTTGAACAGCACTAAGCCTTATCATGATAATTATCATAATATGGTAATGACAGTAGTGCCACCTGCATATAGACTGACCGTGATCTAGACATGAGTCATACCACAGTTATGTGTGATGAAAGGGCTCAGTGCTACTGTGTAAGCCACATCATTACTGTACAGCATGCCTTACCAACTGATACTACAGAGTCGAGTCATCTCTAGCCCTGAACACAGGAGGGCTTGGTACATAGTTACTGTAACAAGTTAGCAAGACAAGCTAAGCAGACACTATCTAGTACTGTCAATTTACACAGACACACCTAGTCGTAAACACAGGAGTATCTGGTACACTGACTTCTAGATGCTCCTGTGTTCCATTCAAGAAAATGGGACAGTGATTCTGCACTCCTGACAAGAACCGTCATTCACTTCTTTGAATTGTTGTAGTCCACGGTGGCATGCCAAAGACAGTATAGAGACGGCATTTACACTTCTGCACAGTACTCAAATAAACATCAGGGTTTCATTTTTAACATACTAAATAAAAATGTGGCTATGTTCTTATCACCATATTATTTCCCAGTAGACTTTGAAGAAGACACTAATAGTGATAAAATGTTAGAGTGGAAGATGAAGGATTTTTCGTTCGATTTAATTGCCTTGAGTATACAACTGGATTACAGTTGTAACAGAAAATGTAAACTGGATGTAAAAGACAGTAATTTAAATCAAAGCTTCAAGCTCTCTGTGAATACAGAGTTATCCAGATTTTATAAAATGTGTATCTATAATTTTTGTCTAAAAAACAGAAAAGGGATATTATAAGATCTCCATATCCATATTCTGAATTACAAAGGTTTAATTCATGAGCCATACTGAAATAATTTAAAACAGGCAAATCATACTAATCAATACAATACTAATAAAGAAATATCGAAATCCAGAAGTAAAACCTCATCAACACTTCTGAAAATATTTACTTTGAATGTTTACACTGTGCTTTTTATTCTCTGTATAGAATTGATAAAATAAATAAAAGCAATAAACTCTGCTGGAGGTGTAACAAGATGGCAACTGCTGACTGGTAATATGACTTCAATAACTGTGACCTAATATCTGAATTTTGAATTAATTTCCTCTTTTGTTCAATCTTTATGGACACAGTTTTAAGGTAACTGAACATTTGGTGCTCACTGATGACAATTCTTGTGTGTGTTAAGAACTCGAGACCTCTACTTTGAAGTGTATTAGCAATTGCAAGGACCACAACAAAAATTTGAGAAATGTGTTTTGAATTTTTTAGTATAACCACTAAAGTTTGAGAAATATATTAAAATAACACTATGTATATGAAAGCTAAGGATTCTAATTAGCAGTCACTAACACTGTTTCAGAGCATAAGAAGATTTTTAGCCCATCAAAAGCTTTATCTGCCTCTAGAGACAATTGTATCTTCATAGCTTTTCCTTTTGTGTAGCTATCAAAGGTAAGGCAATAGTAAACAGTTGCAGAAGTACCCAGCTAGTCCAAAAAAAGCCTTCATTTTTTTTTACTAGAGGATATAGACCATTTTTTTCTAGCTTTTTTCTCCACCTGTTGTGGTCTTACTATCCCTCTTTCTACAAGATATCCCAATATTTTCCTTTTAGCGTGCCCAATTCACTCTTTTAGCATTAGCAATCAAGTTTGTCTGTTTTCTAGATTTTTAATA
Source organism: Protopterus annectens (assembly GCF_019279795.1). Lineage (NCBI taxonomy): Eukaryota > Metazoa > Chordata > Ceratodontiformes > Protopteridae > Protopterus > Protopterus annectens. Next base: position 1,107,930,767 of record NC_056748.1, read on the forward strand.
TGGCTTGTAAGTTTGGAAAGTGGGACTCGCAGTCCTCTGAATGGATGAGCATGTCACCTAGCTATGAAAAAACATATCACGAGTGGGGCATTAGTATTTAGTCATATTCTAGAAAGTGGTATAGGCCAGATGTTATCACTTTTTAAACTTCATGAAAGCTGTTTCTATTTTAACAGGAGGAAGCTATATCTGCTAATACCGCTATACCAAGTCTAATGATACTAGGTATTTTTGCTTTTTTTAGGTTCCGTATCACCTTATCGCTTCAGGGTGTTGGATTGCTATCAAACTTTGAAATGCTGTTCAGTTGTTTCTAAAATTATTATGGAATCTGAAACTTCCATCAAGTTTAGGAACTATCTGGTTGTTCAATTCACTTTGTGACTTCTGTTACTCCTGATACTAACAATGTTCTATCACTCTTTTAGATGGTGTCGTCTCTTACAACGAGGCAAATGGAGTAAACCCAGATGAAGCTTGTGGTGTCCCTATTATTATAAAGAGAAAGTAGGGTATCTCCGGCCCCAGTCCTTACCATCTGTATCTATACTGCCAGTCCTAGTTGCTACCATCTGCATCTCTACCACCTGTCGCACTTTTTCCCATCCATATCTATAACCCTTCATAACATGAACACCAATGTTTTATTGAACTTCTCTACTAAATCATTAGCATGTGGATGACACTAACACATATAACTGACTAAACATAGAATGCTGATACATCTGATACAAAATACCCTTGAGAAAGAGCATGCCTTGTTCACTAACTACTACTTTAGGGATACCTGTTCTACACAACAGTATCAGCTCTGTGGCAGTAGCTTAAATATTAGCCTTGTGTAATCGCACAGCTTCATGAGGTTTTGTAGCATAGTCCATTATTACTAGTATGTACCAACACCCATCACTACAGTTTAGCCTCACAATGACCATAGCAACAAGCTGAATTAGTATTGCTATAATAAGCACCAATATGAGTGATCTCTTAAAGCCAGAATGGGGTGTAGCTTTCTGGCATTATTTACAGAAGGCACAGATTTTTTTTTAATTTCTTTCATTCACATGGCCAATAAAATATGCCTTACACTGTTGCTTTAGTTTTGTCCACCCCAAAGTGACCTCTTAATATGGGATGGGCTAACTTTATTAGTGTTTTGTAAGGTTTTGCCACAAGCAAGT
>NC_056748.1:1107932447-1108003235 GCF_019279795.1 Protopterus annectens
TCCATAATATAGTACCACCTGACAGTATATAACATACCAGGTTTTATTGTCCTGATTCCATAATATAGTACCACCTGACAGTATATAACATACCAGGTTTTATTGTCCTGATTCCATAATATAGTACCACCTGACAGTATATAACATACCAGGTTTTATTGTGATTCCATAATGTAGTACCACCTGACAGTATATAACATACCAGGTTTTATTGTGATTCCATAATATAGTACCACTTGACAGTATATAACATACCAGGTTTTATTGTCCTGATTCCATAATATAGTACCACCTGACAGTATATAACATACCAGGTTTTATTGTCCTGATTCCATAATGTACTACCACCTGACAGTATATAACATACCAGGTTTTATTGTCCTGATTCCATAATGTACTACCACCTGACAGTATATAACATACCAGGTTTTATTGTCCTGATTCCATAATATAGTACCACCTGACAGTATATAACATACCAGGTTTTATTGTCCTGATTCCATAATGTACTACCACCTGACAGTATATAACATACCAGGTTTTATTGTCCTGATTCCATAATATAGTACCACCTGACAGTATATAACATACCAGGTTTTATTGTCCTGATTCCATTATATAGTACAACCTGACAGCATATAACATACCAGGTTTTATTGTCCTGATTCCATAATATAGTACCACCTGACAGTATATAACATACCAGGTTTTATTGTGATTCCATAATGTAGTACCACCTGACAGTATATAGCATACCAGGTTTTATTGTGATTCCATAATGTAGTACCACCTGAAAGTATATAACATACCATATACCTGATTCCATAATAAGGTACCACCTGACAGTATATAACATAGTAGGTTTTATTGTGATTCCATAATATAGTACCACCTGACAGTATATAACATACCAGGTTTTATTGTCCTGATTCCATAATATAGTACCACCTGACAGTATATAACATACCAGGTTTTATTGTCCTGATTCCATAATATAGTACCACCTGACAGTATATAACATACCAGGTTTTATTGTCCTGATTCCATAATATAGTACCACCTGACAGTATATAACATACCAGGTTTTATTGTCCTGATTCCATAATATAGTACCACCTGACAGCATATAACATACCAGGTTTTATTGTCCTGATTCCATAATGTACTAGCACCTGACAGCATATAACATACCAGGTTTTATTGTGATTCCATACTGTAGTACCACCTGACAGTATATAACATACCAGGTTTTATTGTCCTGATTCCATAATGTACTACCACCTGACAGTATATAACATACCAGGTTTTATTGTCCTGATTCCATAATATAGTACCACCTGACAGTATATAACATACCAGGTTTTATTGTCCTGATTCCATAATATAGTACGCCCTGACAGTATATAACATACCAGGTTTTATTGTCCTGATTCCATAATGTACTACCACCTGACAGTATATAACATACCAGGTTTTATTGTCCTGATTCCATAATATAGTACCACATGACAGTATATAACATACCAGGTTTTATTGTCCTGATTCCATAATATAGTACCACCTGACAGTATATAACATACCAGGCTTTATTGTCCTAATTCCATAATGTACTACCACCTGACAGTATATAACATAACAGGTTTTACTGTCCTGATTCCATAATGTACTAACACCTGAAAGTATATAACATACCAGGTTTTATTGTCCTGATTCCATAATATAGTACCACCTGACAGTGTATAACATACCAGGTTTTATTTTCCTGATTCCATAATATAGTACCACCTGACAGTATATAACATACCAGGTTTTATTGTCCTGATTCCATAATATAGTACCACCTGACAGTATATAACATACCAGGTTTTATTGTCCTGATTCCATAATATACTACCACCTGACAGTATATAACATACCAGGTTTTATTGTCCTGATTCCATAATATAGTACCACCTGACAGTATATAACATACCAGGTTTTATTGTCCTGATTCCATAATATAGTACCACCTGACAGTATATAACATACCAGGTTTTATTGTGATTCCATAATGTAGTACCACCTGACACTATATAACATAATAGGTTTTATTGTCCTGATTCCTTAATGTACTAACACCTGAAAGCATATAACATACCAGGTTTTATTGTCCTGATTCCATAATATAGTACCACGTGAAAGTATATAACATACCAGGTTTTATTGACTTTATTCCATTATGTAGTACCACCTGACAGTATATAACATACCAGATTTTATTGTGATTCCATAATATAGTACCACGTGACAGTATATAACATACCAGGTTTTATTGTCCTGATTCCATAATATAGTACCACCTGACAGTATATAACATACCAGGTTTTATTGTCCTGATTCCATAATATAGTACCACCTGACAGTATATAACATACCAGGTTTTATTGTCCTGATTCCATAATATAGTACCACCTGACAGTATATAACATACCAGGTTTTATTGTCCTGATTCCATAATATAGTACCACCTGACAGTATATAACATACCAGGTTTTATTGTGATTCCATAATGTAGTACCACCTGACAGTATATAACATACCAGGTTTTATTGTCCTGATTCCATAATATAGTACCACCTGACAGTATATAACATACCAGGTTTTATTGTCCTGATTCCATAATGTAGTACCACCTGACAGTATATAACATACCAGGTTTTATTGTGATTCCATAATGTAGTACCACCTGACAGTATATAACATACCAGGTTTTATTGTCCTGATTCCATAATATAGTACCACCTGACAGTATATAACATACCAGGTTTTATTGTCCTGATTCCATAATATAGTACCACCTGACAGTATATAACATACCAGGTTTTATTGTCCTGATTCCATAATATAGTACCACCTGACAGTATATAACATACCAGGTTTTATTGTCCTGATTCCATAATATAGTACCACCTGACAGTATATAACATACCAGGTTTTATTGTCCTGATTCCATAATATAGTACCACCTGACAGTATATAACATACCAGGTTTTATTGTCCTGATTCCATAATATAGTACCACCTGACAGTATATAACATACCAGGTTTTATTGTGATTCCATAATGTAGTACCACCTGACAGTATATAACATACCAGGTTTTATTGTGATTCCATAATGTAGTACCACCTGACAGTATATAACATACCAGGTTTTATTGTCCTGATTCCATAATATAGTACCACCTGACAGTATATAACATACCAGGTTTTATTGTCCTGATTCCATAATATAGTAGCACCACCTGACAGTATATAACATACCAGGTTTTATTGTCCTGATTCCATAATATAGTACCACCTGACAGTATATAACATACCAGGTTTTATTGTCCTGATTCCATAATATAGTACCACCTGACAGTATATAACATACCAGGTTTTATTGTCCTGATTCCATAATATAGTACCACCTGACAGTATATAACATACCAGGTTTTATTGTCCTGATTCCATAATATAGTACGCCCTGACAGTATATAACATACCAGGTTTTATTGTCCTGATTCCATAATGTACTACCACCTGACAGTATATAACATACCAGGTTTTATTGTCCTGATTCCATAATGTACTACCACCTGACAGTATATAACATACTAGGTTTTATTGTCCTGATTCCATAATATAGTACCACATGACAGTATATAACATACCAGGTTTTATTGTCCTGATTCCATAATATAGTACCACCTGACAGTATATAACATACCAGGTTTTATTGTCCTGATTCCATAATATAGTACCACCTGACAGTATATAACATACCAGGTTTTATTGTCCTGATTCCATAATATAGTACCACCTGACAGTATATAACATACCAGGTTTTATTGTCCTGATTCCATAATATAGTACCACCTGACAGTATATAACATACCAGGTTTTATTGTGATTCCATAATGTAGTACCACCTGACAGTATATAACATACCAGGTTTTATTGTCCTGATTCCATAATGTACTACCACCTGACAGTATATAACATACCAGGTTTTATTGTGATTCCATAATGTAGTACCACCTGACAGTATATAACATACCAGGTTTTATTGTCCTGATTCCATAATATAGTACCACCTGACAGTATATAACATACCAGGTTTTATTGTCCTGATTCCATAATAAGGTACCACCTGACAGTATATAACATAGTAGGTTTTATTGTGATTCCATAATACAGTACCATGTGTCAGTATATAACATACCAGGTTTTATTGTCCTAATTCCATAATATAGTACCACCTGACAGTATATAACATACCAGTTTTTATTGTTCTGATTCCATAATATAGTACCACCTGACAGTATATAACATACCAGGTTTTATTGTCCTGATTCCATAATATAGTACCACCTGACAGTATATAACATACCAGGTTTTATTGTCCTGATTCCATAATATAGTACCACCTGACAGTATATAACATACCAGGTTTTATTGTCCTGATTCCATAATATAGTACCACCTGACAGTATATAACATACCAGGTTTTATTGTGATTCCATAATATAGTACCACCTGACAGTATATAACATACCAGGTTTTATTGTCCTGATTCCATAATGTACTAACACCTGACAGTATATAACATACCAGGTTTTATTGTCCTGATTCCATAATATAGTACCACCTGACAGTATATAACATACCAGGTTTTATTGTCCTGATTCCATAATATAGTACCACCTGACAGTATATAACATACCAGGTTTTATTGTCCTGATTCCATAATATAGTACCACCTGACAGTATATAACATACCAGGTTTTATTGTCCTGATTCCATAATATAGTACCACCTGACAGTATATAACATACCAGGTTTTATTGTCCTGATTCCATAATATAGTACCACCTGACAGTATATAACATACCAGGTTTTATTGTCCTGATTCCATAATATAGTACCACCTGACAGTATATAACATACCAGGTTTTATTGTCCTGATTCCATAATATAGTACCACCTGACAGTATATAACATACCAGGTTTTATTGTCCTGATTCCATAATGTACTAACACCTGACAGTATATAACATACCAGGTTTTATTGTGATTCCATAATGTAGAAGTACGCCCTGACACTATATAACATACCAAGTTTTATTGTCCTGATTCCATAATGTACTACCACCTGACAGTATATAACATACCAGGTTTTATTGTCCTGATTCCATAATATAGTACCACATGACAGTATATAACATACCAGGTTTTATTGTCCTGATTCCATAATATAGTACCACCTGACAGTATATAACATACCAGGTTTTATTGTCCTGATTCCATAATATAGTACCACCTGACAGTATATAACATACCAGGTTTTATTGTCCTGATTCCATAATGTACTACCACCTGACAGTATATAACATACCAGGTTTTATTGTCCTGATTCCATAATGTACTACCACCTGACAGTATATAACATACCAGGTTTTATTGTCCTGATTCCATAATGTACTACCACCTGACAGTATATAACATACCAGGTTTTATTGTCCTGATTCCATAATGTACTACCACCTGACAGTATATAACTCACCAGTTTTTTTTGTCCTGATTCCATAATGTAGTACCACCTGACAGTATATAACATACCAGGTTTTATTGTCCTGATTCCATAATATATTACCACCTGACAGTATATAACATACCAGGTTTTATTGTCCTGATTCCATAATATGGTACCACCTGACAGTATATAACATAATAGGATTTATTGTTCTAATTCCATAATGTACTAACACCTGACAGTATATAACATACCAGGTTTTATTGTCCTGATTCCATAATACAGTACCAACTGACAGTATATAACATACCAGGTTTTATTGTCCTGATTCCATAATATAGTACCACCTGACAGTATATAACATACCAGGTTTTATTGTCCTGCTTCCATAATGTACTACCACCTGACAGTATATAACATACCAGGTTTTATTGTCCTGATTCCATAATGTAGTACCACCTGACAGTATATAACATACCAGGTTTTATTGTCCTGATTCCATAATATAGTACCACCTGACAGTATATAACATACCAGGTTTTATTGTGATTCCATAATGTAGTACCACCTGACAGTATATAACATACCAGGTTTTATTGTGATTCCATAATATAGTACCACCTGACAGTATATAACATACCAGGTTTTATTGTCCTGATTCCATAATATAGTACCACCTGACAGTATATAACATACCAGGTTTTATTGTCCTGATTCCATAATATAGTACCACCTGACAGTATATAACATACCAGGTTTTATTGTCCTGATTCCATAATGTACTACCACCTGACAGTATATAACATACCAGGTTTTATTGTCCTGATTCCATAATGTACTACCACCTGACAGTATATAACATACCAGGTTTTATTGTGATTCCATAATGTAGTACCACCTGACAGTATATAACATACCAGGTTTTATTGTCCTGATTCCATAATATAGTACCACCTGACAGTATATAACATACCAGGTTTTATTGTCCTGATTCCATAATATAGTACCACCTGACAGTATATAACATACCAGGTTTTATTGTCCTGATTCCATAATATAGTACCACCTGACAGTATATAACATACCAGGTTTTATTGTGATTCCATAATGTAGTACCACCTGACAGTATATAACATACCAGGTTTTATTGTGATTCCATAATATAGTACCACGTGTCAGTATATAACATACCAGGTTTTATTGTCCTGATTCCATAATATAGTACCACCTGACACTATATAACATAACAGGTTTTACTGTCCTGATTCCATAATGTACTAACACCTGAAAGTATATAACATACCAGGTTTTATTGTCCTGATTCCATAATATAGTACCACCTGACAGTATATAACATACCAGGTTTTATTGTCCTGATTCCATAATATAGTACCACCTGACAGTATATAACATACCAGGTTTTACTGTCCTGATTCCATAATGTACTAACACCTGAAAGTATATAACATACCAGGTTTTATTGTCCTGATTCCATAATATAGTACCAATTGACAGCATATAACATACCAGGTTTTATTATCCTGATTCCATAATATAGTACCACCTGAAAGTATATAACATGCCAGGTTTTATTGTCCTGATTCCATAATGTACTACCACCTGACAGTATATAACTTACCAGTTTTTTTGTCCTGATTCCATAATGTAGTACCACCTGACAGTATATAACATACCACGTTTTATTGCCCTGATTCCATAATATACTACCAACTGACAGTATATAACATACCAGGTTTTATTGTCCTGATTCCATAATATACTACCACCTGACAGTAGATAACATACCAGGTTTTATTGTCCTGATTCCATAATATAGTACCACCTGACAGTATATAACATACCAGGTTTTATTGTCCTGATTCCATAATATAGTACCACCTGACAGTATATAACATACCAGGTTTTATTGTCCTGATTCCATAATATAGTACCACCTGACAGTATATAACATACCAGGTTTTATTGTCCTGATTCCATAATATAGTACCACCTGACAGTATATAACATACCAGGTTTTATTGTCCTGATTCCATAATATAGTACCACCTGACAGTATATAACATACCAGGTTTTATTGTGATTCCATAATGTAGTACCACCTGACAGTATATAACATACCAGGTTTTATTGTCCTGATTCCATAATGTAGTACCACCTGACAGTATATAACATACCAGGTTTTATTGTCCTGATTCCATAATGTACTACCACCTGACAGTATATAACATACCAGGTTTTATTGTGATTCCATTATGTAGTACCGCCTGACAGTATATAACATACCAGATTTTATTGTGATTCCATAATATAGTACCACGTGTCAGTATATAACATACCAGGTTTTATTGTCCTGATTCCATAATATAGTACCACCTGACAGTATATAACATACCAGGTTTTATTGTCCTGATTCCATAATATAGTACCACCTGACAGTATATAACATACCAGGTTTTATTGTCCTGATTCCATAATATAGTACCACCTGACAGTATATAACATACCAGGTTTTATTGTCCTGATTCCATAATGTACTAACACCTGAAAGTATATAACATACCAGGTTTTATTGTCCTGATTCCATAATGTACTACCACCTGACAGTATATAACATACCAGGTTTTATTGACTTTATTCCATTATGTAGTACCACCTGACAGTATATAACATACCAGATTTTATTGTGATTCCATAATATAGTACCACGTGACAGTATATAACATATCAGGTTTTATTGTCCTGATTCCATAATATAGTACCACCTGACAGTATATAACATACCAGGTTTTATTGTCCTGATTCCATAATATAGTACCACCTGACAGTATATAACATACCAGGTTTTATTGTCCTGATTCCATAATATAGTACCACCTGACAGTATATAACATACCAGGTTTTATTGTCCTGATTCCATAATATAGTACCACCTGACAGTATATAACATACCAGGTTTTATTGTGATTCCATAATGTAGTACCACCTGACAGTATATAACATACCAGGTTTTATTGTCCTGATTCCATAATGTACTACCACCTGACAGTATATAACATACCAGGTTTTATTGTCCTGATTCCATAATGTACTACCACCTGACAGTATATAACATACCAGGTTTTATTGTCCTGATTCCATAATGTACTACCACCTGACAGTATATAACATACCAGGTTTTATTGTCCTGATTCCATAATATAGTACCACATGACAGTATATAACATACCAGGTTTTATTGTCCTGATTCCATAATATAGTACCACCTGACAGTATATAACATACCAGGTTTTATTGTCCTGATTCCATAATATAGTACCACCTGACAGTATATAACATACCAGGTTTTATTGTCCTGATTCCATAATATAGTACCACCTGACAGTATATAACATACCAGGTTTTATTGTGATTCCATAATGTAGTACCACCTGACAGTATATAACATGCCAGGTTTTATTGTCCTGATTCCATAATGTACTACCACCTGACAGTATATAACTTACCAGTTTTTTTGTCCTGATTCCATAATGTAGTACCACCTGACAGTATATAACATACCAGGTTTTATTGTGATTCCATAATGTAGTACCACCTGACAGTATATAACATACCAGGTTTTATTGTCCTGATTCCATAATATAGTACCACCTGACAGTATATAACATACCAGGTTTTATTGTCCTGATTCCATAATATAGTACCACCTGACAGTATATAACATACCAGGTTTTATTGTCCTGATTCCATAATATAGTACCACCTGACAGTATATAACATACCAGGTTTTATTGTCCTGATTCCATAATATAGTACCACCTGACAGTATATAACATACCAGGTTTTATTGTCCTGATTCCATAATATAGTACCACCTGACAGTATATAACATACCAGGTTTTATTGTGATTCCATAATATAGTACCACCTGACAGTATATAACATACCAGGTTTTATTGTCCTGATTCCATAATGTAGTACCACCTGACAGTATATAACATACCAGGATTTATTGTGATTCCATAATGTAGTACCACCTGACACTATATAACATAACAGGTTTTACTGTCCTGATTCCATAATGTACTAACACCTGAAAGTATATAACATACCAGGTTTTATTGTCCTGATTCCATAATATAGTACCACCTGACAGTATATAACATACCAGGTTTTATTGTCCTGATTCCATAATATAGTACCACCTGACAGTATATAACATACCAGGTTTTATTGTCCTGATTCCATAATATAGTACCACCTGACAGTATATAACATACCAGGTTTTATTGTCCTGATTCCATAATATAGTACCACCTGACAGTATATAACATACCAGTTTTTATTGTTCTGATTCCATAATATAGTACCACCTGAAAGTATATAACATACCAGGTTTTATTGTCAGTATATAACATACCAGATTGTATTGTGATTCCATAATATAGTACCACGTGACAGTATATAACATATCAGGTTTTATTGCCCTGATTCCATAATATAGTACCACCTGACAGTATATAACATACCAGGTTTTATTGTCCTGATTCCATAATATAGTACCACCTGACAGTATATAACATACCAGGTTTTATTGTCCTGATTCCATAATATAGTACCACCTGACAGTATATAACATACCAGGTTTTATTGTGATTCCATAATGTAGTACCACCTGACAGTATATAACATACCAGGTTTTATTGTCCTGATTCCATAATATAGTACCACCTGACAGTATATAACATACCAGGTTTTATTGTCCTGATTCCATAATATAGTACCACCTGACAGTATATAACATACCAGGTTTTATTGTGATTCCATAATGTAGTACCACCTGACAGTATATAACATACCAGGTTTTATTGTCCTGATTCCATAATATAGTACCACCTGACAGTATATAACATACCAGGTTTTATTGTCCTGATTCCATAATATAGTACCACCTGACAGTATATAACATACCAGGTTTTATTGTCCTGATTCCATAATATAGTACCACCTGACAGTATATAACATACCAGGTTTTATTGTGATTCCATAATGTAGTACCACCTGACAGTATATAACATACCAGGTTTTATTGTCCTGATTCCATAATATAGTACCACCTGACTGCATATAACATACCAGGTTTTATTGTCCTGATTCCATAATGTACTACCACCTGACAGTATATAACATACCAGGTTTTATTGTGATTCCATAATGTAGTACAACCTGAGAGTATATAACATGCCAGGTTTTATTGTGATTCCATAATGTGGTACCACCTGACATTACATAACATGCCAGGTTTTATTGTCCTGATTCCATAATGTACTACCACCTGACAGTATATAACTTACCAGTTTTTTTGTCCTGATTCCATAATGTAGTACCACCTGACAGTATATAACATACCAGGTTTTATTGTGATTCCATAATGTAGTACCACCTGACAGTATATAACATACCAGGTTTTATTGCCCTGATTCCATAATATATTACCATCTGACAGTAGATAACATACCAGGTTTTATTGTCCTGATTCCATAATATAGTACCACCTGACAGTATATAACATACCAGGTTTTATTGTGATTTCATAATATAGTACCACCTGAAAGTATATAACATACCAGATTTTATTGTGATTCCATAATATAGTACCACCTGACAGTATATAACATACCAGATTTTATTGTGCTGATTCCATAATGTACTACCACCTGACAGTATATAACATACCAGGTTTTATTTGATTCTATAATGTAGTACCACCTGACAGTATATTACATACCAGGTTTTATTGTCCTGATTCCATAATGTAGTATCATCTGACAGTATATAACATACCAGGATTTATTGTGATTACATAATGTAGTACCACCTGACACTATATAACATACCAGGTTTTATTGTGATCCCATGATGTAGTACCACCTGACAGTATATAACATACCAGGTTTTATTGCCCTGATTCCATAATATACTACCATCTGACAGTATATAACATACCAGGTTTTATTGTGATTCCATAATATAGAACCATGTGTCAGTATATAACATACCAGGCTTTATTGTCCTGATTCCATAATATAGTACCACGTGACAGTATATAACATACCAGGTTTTATTGTCCTGATTCCATAATATAGTACCACGTGACAGTATACACCATACCAGGTTTTATTGTCTTGATTCCATTATGTAGTACCACCTGACAGTATATAACATACCAGGTTTTATTGTGATTCCATAATATTAGTGCCAACTGATAGTATATAACATACCAGGTTTTATTGTGATTCCATAATGTAGTACCACCTGACAGTATATAACATACCAGTGTTTATTGTGATTCCATAATATAGTACCACCTGACACTATATAACATGTTGTTGTTGTTGTTTGTCTTTCGGCTTTTCCCGGTAAGGGGTCGCCACAGCAGAACTCCGGTCAGCTAATGATTGGCAGTAGATTTAAGAAATGCCGAGGTGCCAGCTCGACGCCCAACCTTCAACGAAGACACGCCCATTTATGCATGCATGTCTTTCGAACGCTACCCAACCATGTGGAGGACATGCAGACTCCACACAGAAGGCACTCCCAAGCCCAGCCGAGAATCAAATGGGAGAACCTCTTGCTGTGAGGTAACAATGCTACCGCCGTACCACCGCAGCATATCTGACACTATATAACATGGCAGGTTTTATTGTGATTCCATAATATATAACCACGTGTCAGTATATAACATACCAGGTTTTATTGTCCTGATTCCATAATATAGTACCACCTGACAGTATATAACATACCAGATTTTATTGTGCTGATTCCATAATGTACTACCACCTGACAGTATATAACATACCAGGTTTTATTGTGATTCCATAATATAGTACCACCTGACAGTATATAACATACCAGGTTTTATTGTGATTCCATAATGTAGTACCACCTGACAGTATATAACATACCAGGTTTTATTGTCCTGATTCCATAATGTAGTACCACCTGACAGTATACAACATACCAGGATTTATTGTGATTCCATGATGTAGTACCACATGACAGTATATAACATACCAGGTTTTATTGTGATTCCATAATGTAGTACCACCTGACAGTATATAACATACCAGGTTTTATTGTCCTGATTCCATAATATAGTACCACCTGACAGTATATAACATACCAGGTTTTATTGTCCTGATTCCATAATATAGTACCACCTGACAGTATATAACATACCAGGTTTTATTGTGATTCCATAATATATAACCATGTGTCAGTATATAACATACCAGCTTTTATTGTCCTGATTCCATAATATAGTACCACCTGACAGTATATAACATACCAGATTTTATTGTGCTGATTCCATAATGTACTACCACCTGACAGTATATAACATACTAAGTTTTATTGTGAATCCATAATGTAGTACCACCTGACAGCATATAACATACCAGGTTTTATTTGATTTTATAATGTAGTACCACCTGACAGTATATAACATACCAGGTTTTATTGTCCTGATTCCATAATGTAGTATCATCTGACAGTATATAACATACCAGGATTTATTGTGATTCCATAATGTAGTACCACCTGACAGTATATAACATACCAGGTTTTATTGTGATTCCATAATGTAGTACCACCTGACAGTATATAACATACCAGGTTTTATTGTCCTGATTCCATAATATAGTACCACCTGACAGTATATAACATACCAGGTTTTATTGTCCTGATTCCATAATATAGTACCACCTGACAGTATATAACATACCAGGTTTTATTGTGATTCCATAATATAGTACCACCTGACAGTATATAACATACCAGGTTTTATTGACTTTATTCCATAATGTAGTACCACCTGACAGTATATAACATACCAGATTTTATTGTGATTCCATAATATAGTACCACCTGACAGTATATAACATACCAGGTTTTATTGTCCTGATTCCATAATGTACTACCACCTGACAGTATATAACATACCAGGTTTTATTGTCCTGATTCCATAATGTACTACCACCTGACAGTATATAACATACCAGGTTTTATTGTCCTGATTCCATAATGTACTACCACCTGACAGTATATAACATACCAGGTTTTATTGTGATTCCATAATGTAGTACCACCTGACAGTATATAACATACCAGGTTTTATTGTGATTCCATAATGTAGTACCACCTGACAGTATATAACATACCAGGTTTTATTGTCCTGATTCCATAATATAGTACCACCTGACAGTATATAACATACCAGGTTTTATTGTGATTCCATAATATAGTACCATGTGACAGTATATAACATACCAGGTTTTATTGTCCTGATTCCATAATATAGTACCACCTGACAGTATATAACATACCAGGTTTTATTGTGATTCCATAATATAGTACCACCTGACAGTATATAACATACCAGGTTTTATTGTGATTCCATAATGTAGTACCACCTGACAGTATATAACATACCAGGTTTTATTGTCCTGATTCCATAATATAGTACCACCTGACAGTATATAACATACCAGGTTTTATTGTGATTCCATAATGTAGTACCACCTGACAGTATATAACATACCAGGTTTTATTGTGATTCCATAATATAGTACCACCTGACAGTATATAACATACCAGGTTTTATTGTGATTCCATAATATAGTACCACCTGACAGTATATAACATACCAGGTTTTATTGTCCTGATTCCATAATGTAGTACCACCTGACAGTATATAACATACCAGGTTTTATTGTCCTGATTCCATAATATAGTACCACCTGACAGTATATAACATACCAGGTTTTATTGTCCTGATTCCATAATGTAGTACCACCTGACAGTATATAACATACCAGGTTTTATTGTGATTCCATAATATAGTACCACCTGACAGCATATAACATACCAGGTTTTATTGTCCTGATTCCATAATGCACTAGCACCTGACAGCATATAACATACCAGGTTTTATTGGATTCCATACTGTAGTACCACCTGACACTATATAACATATCAGGTTTTATTGTGATTCCATAATGTAGTACCACCTGACAGTATATAACATACCAGGTTTTATTGTCCTGATTCCATAATGTACTACCACCTGACAGTATATAACATACCAGGTTTTATTGTCCTGATTCCATAATGTAGTATCATCTGACAGTATATAACATACCAGGATTTATTGTGATTACATAATGTAGTACCACCTGACACTATATAACATACCAGGTTTTATTGTGATTCCATGATGTAGTACCACCTGACAGTATATAACATACCAGGTTTTATTGTGATTCCATATTATAGTACCACAAGACAGTATATAACATACCATGTTTTATTGTGATTCCATAATGTAGTACCGCCTGACAGTATATAACATACCAGGTTTTATTGTCCTGATTCCATAATATAGTACCACGTGAGAGTATAACAAACCAGGTTTTATTGTGATTCCATAATGTAGTACCACCTGACAGTATATAACATACCAGGTTTTATTGTCCTGATTCCATAATGTAGTACCACCTGACAGTATATAACATACCAGGTTTTATTGTGATTCCATAATATAGTACCACATGTCAGTATATAACATACCAGGTTTTATTGTGATTCCATGATGTAGTACCACATGACAGTATATAACATACCAGGTTTTATTGTGATTCCATAATATATAACCATGTGTCAGTATATAACATACCAGGTTTTATTGTGATTCCATGATGTAGTACCACCTGACAGTATATAACATACCAGATTTTATTGTGATTCCATATTATAGTACCACAAGACAGTATATAACATACCATGTTTTATTGTGATTCCATAACATAGTACCACCTGACAGTAGATAACATACCAGGTTTTATTGTGAATTTAACTCTTGTACAGCATTTTCTTTACTATGTAATGAAACTATTTGATATACCCATTTCTGATACTTTACATGTTCATTAATTTCATTGTTATATAGTTATGAATACAAGCAGCTATGGTGATGGTTAGAACCTTGGGATATGGTCATGTTTTTCAAGAGCAACATTTTTTCTTTTTACTAAAAATAAATATGCAGAAAGCACTGTTGTTTATATGCAGGCCTTTTGATACAGACAAAATGAACATAATCAGATAGGTAACTTACAGTAGCTTACTTTGTAATATACTCTGTCTGAAGAAAGGAAGAGAAGATCATAGTGAATTCTGATACTAGTGGTTTGTAGTCTGTTCACTTCACTATTACTGCTGACAGTTTAGAGTAATCAGAATAACTCACCACACGTTAAAATAGAACAGCCCTTTGCACTCTGAAGCTCGACACTTTGTTAACATTTCTTTACACTTTACCTTTCCAATTTATCATAAAAGGCCACTGTCTGAATTTCATGACATCAATTATTGTCTGATTTTGCTTCTGGCTAACCTGATTTTATTCATTTCTGTCTGCTGTTTATAAAGAGCATAAAGCAAAGCACAAGTTCTGCCATTATTATAAAGACAATATTTATGGATAAGCAGTTGAAGGCCTTGTTAGTTGTAGCTCTGTTAACAGTCAACAGCTGCAGTCCCTATGAGCATAACACTTACTAAAAGTCTAGGCTGTTTTCATATGCCTCATGTTTTGTATGCAGTTCCCATTCCACTATATTTCTATTCTTCAGAATAAGTGTGAGATACTTGTGTGATGTTATATTGTGCACTGTTGTAGGCCAGAGATTTTTAATATGCACAATTATGACAAAGAATTAGTTAAAGATCATTTTGTATTTACCTGTGTAAGTTTCTTGATTAAGAATATTGTTGAAACTGTAAATATAATAACTTGGCCTAAACAAGCCTCTTTTTCCCCTTGTTTTCCCCCATTACCCCTCTCTCCCTCCCTTTCTTCCCTAGTTCCTTGTAATTATAAATTAGTCAAGTGTTATAAATTAATTGTGCATTCATTCAGATGATGTGGCAATACAGGTAGACTCTAAGCAAGAACTTCAGCAAAAAATAGGAGAATAGAATGCAAAACTGAAGGCACATGGGATGAGACTTTGCACAGATCAGATAATGGTAATGGCAGCAAATTGGGGGAATCAAAAGAAGATGAGAGCTGAGGTAGAAGGGAAGATAGTGGAACAGGATAATAGATTTAAATATCTGGAAGGGATGGTTGATGAGGAGGAAAGTCTCAATGAGAGGTCAAAGCTAGAATCGGAGGAGTTGCAGCCAACTGACACAGTGTTAGGTGTAGTTTATGACAAAAGAATGCCAAAGAAGCTGAAAAGTGATGTGTACAAAACAGTGACATGGCCAGTACTACAGTATGATAGAGAAACCTGGGCAGTAAAGGCAGGGCAGATGAGAAAGCTAGAGGTAAATGAAGTGCCTGAGAAGGGTGGTAGGATGCACACTGTGGGACAGATAAAGAATTGAGGACATAACAGCAGAAGCTAAAGTAGCTCTGATTGGTGGTTTGGGCACATGTGCAGAAAAGCAGAAGACAATCTGGTGAAGATTTGGAACAGACAGGAAGAGGGTAAGAGGAAACAAGGGTGCCCAGCAAAGAGGAGAATAGATTGCGTGAGAAATTCTGCGGCAGTCAGGCATGAGTGTCAATGGTAGGAGTGTAGAACTGGATTGAGAGAAATGGCAACAGTTAAGACGAAGGGGTGGCTGATGATGATGGTACTCTAGTAACATATGCCAAAAGATTGCCTATTTTCACATTTGCACATCTGGCAATATGTGCTACAGCTTCCTCTACCTATAATGCTATTTGTACTCATCTTAATTTTTCCTGTTCTTACTGTTATCTCAATACTAAAAGATACTTCTGTGAAAAAAAAAGCCTTTCTGACCAAATACGTTTTTGTTTGTATATCACATTTATGTCTTGGATGCACCACCACTGTCTGTTAGTCAAGTACTAGCAAAATGTACGACATATTGCATTCCAACATTATTTCTTATCTCTCCAAGACAGCACAGCCACACTTGTGTTGTGCAGTACTAAAAATAACAAAAACGTTTTAAATGATCTTCAAAACCAGAAAAGGGGGTTGCGGTGAAAGGCATGTTGTACTATGAGGAGGCACCAATGGCATGTCAGAAGAGAAAGGTGATGCGATAGAAATCAGGAATTGGGGTTTAGAAATGATGCCAGAAAAAAAGAGCAGAAGTGCCATTCTCAGAAGTGTTACCCCATGTTAACACTAAGCATGCCAAGGAAAGGGGGAGTTATGTAACAGAATGAGTGGCTGCAGTAGTGGATAAGGGAGAGGGGCTTGGGATTTAGAGAATAATTGGGGGGGACCAGTCTGAGAGACAGTTACATGCAAGAGGCAGGATCTGTCTTAGCTCAGAAGGGACAGTGGTGCTCACTGATGGGCTGGGTAGGGGTATTTTAGTGATTGTACTTTTAATATAAGAAGGGTGAGGGAGTGTCACAGAAGGAGGAGGGAGTGTCACAGGAGGAGGGTATAGTTATTCATTCAGTAAGCAAAGTAAAAAGAAATGCAGAACATAGTACATGAACAAAGTGATTCAGGGAACAGTGTGACAGTCTTAGTGTGCAATGCAACAAGTCTGAGTAGTAAGACCGATTAGCTAAAAATGACATGATACAGCAGGAGATGGTGGACATTGCAAGTATAACAGAAATAATGACAATGTCAACTCGGGATATAACATGGAGGTGCATTGGTATGGTTAGTTCAAGAACCACAGAGGGAGATATGGGGTGAAGTACTGATCTACACAAAGGAGGGAATCAAAAGTGAAATCAGAGATGAGGAGGACGCCCACAATCTGAATGGGTCAATGGAGTAGGTATGGCACAAATCTAGGGTAACCAACCTAGCAGTTAAGCTAGAGGAAATGACAGAGGTGCTGGACTCAGTGTATCGTGCTCCAGATAAAACAGAGGAAAATGACAGACTTGAAAAAGAAATGGGTAAAAAAGAAGAGGGTAATAGTCATGGGGTATCTAAATCTGCAGACTGGGAGATTCTGAGCTCCAAGGCACATATGGAGGGAAAGGTGACGGAGGTCTTGGATTATACAAGATTAAAACAACTGGTGCAATATTGCATCAGAAATGATCAAATTCTGTTTGTGGCCATAACCGTTGCAGAGGGAGTCATGGATGTCCAGGTTAAAGCACTGTTAGCCAATGGTGTTCATGCCGTCATGTGATTATGAGCACGGGGGAAGGGGACGAACAGAGGAGGGGGAGAAGACCAAAAAGTCACTATACAAATACATTGAGAAACCGGTACAGCTCTTCCCTTTGGTCTGTCTGCAATGTTTCCCACTAGGTCTAGGAAGTTTAACGTTCTAGTAGGGACAGAAACTATTTGGTGTGTGGAGCATGCATTATTGCAGAACTAATCAATAAGAATATCAAGGTCTGAATACAACAGAGTCTTTCTCATTTGGCTTTGTCAGGAGTAGATCATGCCTTCCTAATCTTGTTAGCTCCTTTGGAAAAGTCACCAAACCCCTACATGAAGAACTTCTCATTCACACTAATTAACATTAGCCAAAAAAATTGATACAGTTCCACTCTGGTTTCATAAATAAGCTAATGTAAATGAAAATAATTTTCTTTGTAGTTCAATGGATTGATAACTGGATATCAAACAAAGCACACTATCAGAAAAAAATGGTACTATCTCCAAAAAGCAAAATGTAATTATTTCCCTCCCCCAGGATTCTCTCCTAGATCTTATCTTTGGAGTGTTTTCCTCTGAAGTACAGACAAACACTAATAATGTTATTTATTTATTTATTGCATTTGTTTACCGGGATAAGTCCACTGAGCCTAAAGGAGCCCATTTTCAGTGGAGGCCTGGGGAGAAAAGCTCCAACGAGATACAGAAAAAATATAAACATTAATTAGTACAGAAGCAGAAACAGTGTTACAGACAGTAAATATAGTAACATATACAGAATATATACATAAAAGCAGGAATGTAGTTTGTTTGATTACAGCAATATATATAGAAATATACATTAAAACAGAATTCAATGAATTCAATCAGATTGGTATAAACAGAGATCAGTATTATTGTACCAGAATCAACAAGTGAAGATAAAAATAAATATGGAGAAAATATCATCAGTCACTAGTAGCAAAAGACATAGGAGTTTAGTAATCATATAAGGAGAGTGAAGAGGTTAGGTTATAGAGCAGGAACATGGCCAGGAAGAGTTGAGATGATTTTTCAGCATTTGTTTGAAGGTGGTGGTGCTGCCTGTATTCCTTATAGAAGGCGGAAGTGAGTTCCATAGTTTGGCAACGGTGAAGGCATAGAGGAATTGACCAGCAGGTAAGGTGGGCTTATCTACCTTTTAGAAGTAGATGATTTTTAGATCTTAGATGCCTGCTGGAATGGTATTTGGCAAGTAGAGCTGAGAGAGCAGGACAGTCTGTGGGTCTGTTGATTATTTTGTGCACAGTAGTTAGTTGGGTGAATGAGAGATGGTGGGGGAGTTCCAGCCACCCTAATTGTTTCAGTGACTTACAATGGTGGGATGAGAATGTGGGCTTGGTGGCAAATTTTGCTATTCTGTTGTAACACATAGCAAGTTTGCATTTTGTAGAATTTCTGATATTAGTGAGGAGAGGGGCACCATAAAGGAGAGAGGGTAATAAAAAGGTAGTTGCAAGGGTTTGTCTAGTAGAGAGGCTAAGAAAGTGTTGGTGTCTGTAGAGCATACCAAGCTTTCGGTGTGTTTTTTTGATGTTATTGTTTATGTGTAGGGAAAAGTTAAGGTTTTCATCTATAATAATGCCTAGTAATTTAGTGTGTGGGACAACTTCTATAGTGGTATTGTCTTGGGCTTTTATAGTGAAGAGTTTTTTTATCAAATTGAGTGGTTTTCCTAGGAGTAAAAATTACTAGTTTAGTTTTTTTTGGATTTAGGGCAAGATGATTGTTAAGCATCCAAGATTCAGTAGATGTGAGAGCATTCTGGGTAATTTGCTGGAGTTCAGAGCTGGAATTTGCAGTGCATATTATTGTAGAGTCATCCGCATACTGGATTACTGAACATTGTGGGAGAGTGGTGTGAAAGTTGTTAATAAAGATGCTAAATAAGAGAGGACCAAGTATGGAGCCTTGGGGTACCCCTGTGGATGTACTGAGGAAAGGAGAGTAAGACTGTTGCCATTTGGTGGATTGCTGCCTATTGGAAAGATAGCTGTTGTACCATTGTGGGGTAGGGGGAGAAATGTGGAGGGTGGATAGTTTAGCGAGTAGGATAGTGTGGGAAATGGTATCAAAAGCTTTGGAGAGGTCAAGGAAAAGTGAAGCAATTATTTTACCAGAATCCCGTGCCCGGTTAACTGTATCAAGGAAGGATAGGAGGGCGGTAGCAGTGTGTGTCCTTTTCTGAAACCATGCTGAGTGGGTTATAAAATTTGCTTTTCATGCAGGTGGTTGAGGAGTTGGGCATGGATGCATTTTTCCAGTATTTTAGAGAGGGGTGAGAGAATTGCTGTGGGTCGAAAGTTTGTGGTGTCTGTGTTGATTCCACCTTTGTGTAAGGGAAAAATTAATGCTTTTTTCCAGATGTCTGGGACAAGGGAGTCTTTTATTGATCTGTTAATGAGTATGCTGATGGGATAAGCTATAGAGTTTGCTGCTAGCTGCAGGAAGTGTGGGGGTAGATTGTCAGGGGCCAGAGTACAGGGTTTTAGCTTAAGTAAAAGTTTTTTTATTGTACTGGTGGGGATGGGGGAGAATTTTAGGTTAGGGTTAAGGGTAGACTTGTTTTCTGGGATGATTTGGTCATAAGCTGTCTTGGTGGTGGTGCTGTTAACTGTAGGAAAGGTGGTGGTTAGGTTAGCTATGGTGTCAATGAAGTAGGAATTGAAGAGGGTAGCAAGTTCAGTGGGAGTTTTTTGTGGGTCAGGGGATGGATTGCTTTAAGAGCCTGGGTGTAATAGTTGGCTGATGGAAGACCAGAATTTTTGGGGATTATTTTTATGTTGGCTTTGTAGGTGGAAGTAGTGGTCTTTTTTATCAGTAGTTATTAGACGTTTTGCCTGGTTACGGAGTTGCTTGTAATGTAGTAGAGTTGAGGGGTCTTTGTTCTTCTGCCATGATTTCCAGATTTTATCCCTTGTGGACATTACTTCTTTGGTGGATTTTGAGAGCCAGCATGCATGATTATGTTTTATTCATTTTCGCTACGTTTATGGATACTGCAAGCTAAAAAACATTCTAAAACCCAGAGATGCACTAATACTCTACACAGCCACCTTCAGTTAGATGAATGGATGGAACCCATAAGTTCATCCCAGAAGTCACTGGGTGCAAACATCTAGCTATACAAAACTAACACCATTACATGTCCTACCCTTTTCCTTCTCTGCGTCTCTTTTTGTCCATGTTCTTCATCTTTTCTCTATTTCCCTTCCTTTCTTATCATAATCCAAACTAAAAATATTATGTCCTTGTCTCCTAAATTAATTCCGCCTCCTACCATCATGTTCTGATGCAGTAGCTCATTTTCAAGAGATGTTCTTCTTAGGCACTGGTGGCAAAGCCTACAATGGTTGATGCATCACTGGGTTAGTATAAACCTATGAACCTCTAATTCACTCAGACAGTGGGATTTGTAGGAGGTTAGGTTACGTTGTGCTGTGAATGATGATCAAGGACATGTTACAAGGATGGAACAACAAACAAGCAAACATCTACTTATTTGTCAGCTCATTTGTTAACCAGTATGTAAGATGGTCTTTCTTGGACCCTTCCCAGCCACAATGCTGGCCAAAATGTCAGGGGTAACTGCACCAAAATATATAGTAAAATATAGTATAGGCAGTCAGCCAGCATGTGTTGGGAGGTGGAAAAAAAGTGGATTACCTAGACAAAACTCCTAAAAACATGAAGAAAACATGCAAAACTACACAAAGACAGTCACCAAAAGTCAGGATTAAATGTCAACGCACAGAGCTGTGAAGCAGAGATCTTGCACCAAGCCATCAAGCTATGGGAATAGTTTCAAGGATAGAGCCATGAACAAGACTGTCAGGAAGAGGCAAATATGCAAGAGAACAGAAGGCCTATGTGAATACACAGGAATGCAAGGCTGCCATTTTGGCAAAGCGCAGCATCTAAAACAGGAGGAAAAGAGGTGATGGGGAAGTAAGGGAGAGACAGTACAATGAGAGCAGCAGAAAGGACAACAGGGGTGGCAATTCAACAAATGAGAACGTTGAGTGGGAGTTGTTAGACGTGATTAATAATGGAAACAAGGTCTTTTAGGTACATAGCTGAACAGAGGAAGACCTGGATATATCTGACCAGGCTGAGCACAGAAGTGTGACATATCACAGAAGACTGTGAAAAAGTAGCAAAGGAAAAATTCCATACTGGGAAGGCGAAAGGACAGACCAGGAAAAATAGCAGACAGACAGCAAGTTAAAGAAGGAGACGGTAAAAAGGGAACTGTTTGCCCATAAGAAGGATAAAGCAAAAGAACTAGATGGACTTCTCCCACAGACCTCAAGAATCTGGCCAGTGTTCTGGTATATCTCCTGATGGAGATCGTCACCAGATCACTGGCGAATGATGACAAGGCTGAGGACTAGACATCATCGGGTGTATTACCTTTGTATGACAAGGCTGAGGACTAGACGTCATCGGGTGTATTACCTTTGCATGACAAGGCTGAGGACTAGACATCATCGGGTGTATTACCTTTGTATGACAAGGCTGAGGACTAGACGTCATCGGGTGTATTACCTTTGTATGACAAGGCTGAGGACTAGACGTCATCGGGTGTATTACCTTTGTATGACAAGGCTGAGGACTAGAAGTCATCGGGTGTATTACCTTAGTATGACGGGGCTGAGGACTAGACGTCATCAGGTGTATTACCTTTGTATGACAAGGCTGAGGACTAGACGTCATCGAGTGTATTACCTTTGTATGACAAGGCTGTGGACTAGACATCATTGGGTGTATTACCTTTGTATGACAAGGCTGAGGACTAGACGTCATCGGGTGTATTACCTTTGTATGACAAGGCTGAGGACTAGATGTCATCGGGTGTATTACCTTTGTATGACAAGGCTGAGGACTAGACGTCATCGGGTGTATTACCTTTGTATGACAAGGATGAGGACTAGACAGCATCGGGTGTATTACCTTTGTATAACAAGGCTGAGGACTAGAAGTCATCGGGTGTATTACCTTTGTATGACAAGGCTGAGGACTAGATGTCATCGGGTGTATTACCTTTGTATGACAAGGCTGAGGACTAGACGTCATCGGGTGTATTACCTTTGTATGACAAGGCTGAGGACTAGATGTCATCGGGTGTATTACCTTTGTATGACAAGGCTGAGGACTAGTCCTCATTGGGTGTATTACCTTTGTATGACAAGGCTGAGGACTAGAAGTCATCGGGTGTATTACCTTTGTATGACAAGGCTGAGGACTAGACATCATCGAGTGTATTACCTTTGTTTGACAAAGCTGAGGACTAGACGTCATTTGGTGTATTACCTTTGTATGACTGAGGACTAGAAGTCATTGGGTGTATTACCTTTGTATGACAAGGCTGAGTACTAGACGTCATCGGGTGTATTACCTTTATATGACAAGGCTGAGGACTTGACGTCACTGGGTGTATTACCTTTGTATGACAAGGCTGAGGACTAGATGTCATCGGGTGTATTACCTTTGTATGACAAGGCTGAGGACTAGACGTCATCAGGTGTATTACCTTTGTATGACAAGGCTGAGGACCAGACATCATCGAATGTATTACCTTTGTATGACAAGGCTGAGGACTAGACGTCATTGGGTGTATTACCTTTGTATGACAAGGTGAGGACTAGAAGTCATCAGGTGTATTACCTTTGTACAAGCAAGGAGACAGTAGAAAAAATCCAGGGAACTAAAATCCTTCTAGCTCAACAGCACTGAGAGAAAGATAATCTTGAAAGAAAGGCTAACAGTGTATTTAAGTGACATGAATCTCTGAGACAGCAACCAACATGGGCTCATTTTCAGAAAAGACTGTCATGCAAACCAGATCCAGTCTTATGACTAAGTTACAGTTTTACTTGACAGAAGAATTACAGTAGAACCTGGATATAGGAGGATCATGAGAAAACTGGATGAATTGCAAGAACCAAGACTAAAGAAAGACCACTGTATGGATATAATGTAGGGCACAGAGGTTGCAGTAATAGAAAATTTCAGGAATTAAAAATATGATCAGGGGAATGCAGGATGGGTCAGTCTTGTGTCTGGTACTCTTAAGAGAGTGTCTGTTTCAACGTTCTCTTTCAGAAGCTTGAATGCCCAAATATCAAATCGCACAGCATCGAGCAGAAATGATTGAAATCTCTAAGATCAAATAACAAACAAAAACATGGAACCAGCGTGCAACTGTGCAGCCAAAAAACACCAATTAACACAGTGAGGTTCACGTAGTAACTTGGTTGGCTTAAATAGTGAGTCTCAGACACACTTGTAGAACGTTCTTGAGTAACTAGGTCAGCTGGTGACTTCAGAATCGGTGCAAACTAGTAAGGAAGTTGCAAGTGTAACACATCAGTATTGGAAACTTCATAAATGTCACAAATTCAAGTCTTACTTTAAAAATCACTTGTATTAAGAAAGAAAGAAAGAAAGGTTTAGAGCTTTCATTCCAAAATTTGGGACTTCTTCAGAACCATTACAAGGTAGAAACTCCATTAAATATTAAAATAAGTTACAAAATGACCAATTATCCGTCACAATCACTTAAGCAGCACAAGTTAAAGAAATAAACAAAGTTAAATAATTTTAATACATCAAAAAATGTAAGAGGATACATGCAGAAGCAAAGAGAATCCTGCAATGCATCGTCAGGATCTAGACTACAGAAACAAACTGGCAACCCTTCCATTGTACACATCCCTGGTGAAAAAACATCTTTCAGTTTTGAAGACCATACAAGGAAAGTGATAAGGAATTTAGACCGTAGCTTCCAGTATATCCACAGAAGGAAAGCCGAAGGGGAAAGAATACGATGACAGATACCAGAAAAGACTCCATGCGGAATGACATTAATGCACAAGGTCATGTCCAGTCCCTGTGATGCGTCATCTTGAATAGGAAGGGCTGAGACAAAGGGTGGAATAAGTAGCAGATTGTAGAGAATTCCTATTCCTTGGATTTCCAAAAGTTCTTGTTCACAGGGAATTTTACAGCCTACTGAATGGATTACCAGCACACACGAGCACATACTAAATCCACAGAAGCTTTCAGGAAAGTATAAGACTGGCACAGAAATCGTGATGGGTAACACTGGGAGGGAGGACATATAAAATGCAAAATGTGTTTCAACAGCAAGCATGTTGAGCTTCTTGTCTCCTTTTCCATGAAGCAAATGTTATGTAATATAATGTAATATCAACTAAGATAATGTAATGAAAAATGTTCCTACACAGCGATACTCGGGCAGATGTCCATCTTTGCACTGAACAGGATGTTATGAGCAAGTGGATACATCAACACCACACACAGTTCCTTACATGGGTTATGCACAGTGTTCACTGAACACAGCCATAATATTGGCATGATTCACAAACCAGAATCACCCTAGTATAAGACTTTGCACCTGGGGATAGTATGTGCCTGGAGAGAGGACAGATTATGCACAGAGCATTCTACCTACAATTCTGTGCTATGACTGACTTGTAACCATACCACCTGACATAGGACACAAATTGCTATATATTTTGATGCCATTATGACTATTATAGAATGATAATATAGCATGGGGGTGACTTCCATATTCTTGTCTTTACACTACATCATTCTGCACCTGTTGAACTCAAAGGTGCAATGGGGTCTGCAGTCTCTGAATACATACTATGAAACACTGAAGGTGAAGCTCACAGACCACTGTGCTGTTAGATATAAATACGTGAAAAGTGACATGGAGTATTACTTGTTTGTAAGAACAGTGGCTGCTGACATGGTTGCACAAAGGCACAACACTGACTATTCCCACTTCCACACTTACAGCAGAGTGATTCCTAAATCTTTTACCCTACGTTACCTTGATTGTGGAGCAGGTTGCATTTGCATCAGCAGTGGTAGGAACACCCTTTTTTCGCATTTTCTTCATGGGGCTGGGGTGTCGCATCAACTGTTGCCATCTCCCTCAATTCAATGCCACTCTCCTAACTTCTTTGACAGTCATGCATGACTTCTATCACACAGTCTATCCTGCTCTTTGCTGGATGCCCTCATTTCCTCTTATCTTCTTGTCTGTCCCAAATCTTCTTCACTGTATTGTATTCTGCTTTACTGTACATGCCTAAACCAACTTAAACCGTTCTCTTTGACCTTGTCTGCAAATGGAGCTACTTGAGCTTCTGCTCTGATGTCCTCATTTCTTCATCTGTCCCACATTGTGCATCCTACCACCAAATTCGGGCACTAGATGTCTCTTACCTCTAGCTTCATCAGCTGCTCATTTATTGCCCATATTTCTGAACCATACAGTAGTACACCTTACTTTTCAGTTTCTTAGGCATCTTTCTGTCATACACTGCCCATCACTCTCTGCCAATTGGCTGCAGCCCCTCTGAATCTAGGTTTGGCCTCCTCATTCAGACTTCCCTTCTCAAAAACCCTCCCAGGTACTTGAACCTATTAATCTGTTCCACTATTTTCCCTTCTTTCGCTTCTTCTGATTTCCCCATTTGCTACCATTACAACTATCTTATCTAACTTCAGTTTCATCCTATGTGCCTTCAGTTTTGTATTCCATTCTCCTATCATTTCCTGAAAGCCTTTTTCAGAGAATGCCTGTAATTACAAATTGTCTTCATACATCAAATTTGTTGATCTATCCCCTCCAGCCTATTGCAGTCCATCACCAGCATGAACAGCAGAGTGCTCAATGCTGAACCCTGATGCACACCCCTCACACCGGAAACACCTCTGTGACCATCACCAGCATGAACATGCCCCTCTGTGTATCATAATGTCCCATGCCTGTACCACTTGGTCTGTGGGATACAGTAATATGTCAGGCTTCTACTACTCCCTTTATATCTATTTTATTTTACATTTGTTTACTGGAAAAGTCCAACTAGACACTGGTTTCTTTTCAGGGTTTGGAAAGAAAAAAGAAATAAAGTATAGCGAGCAGTAAAAAAAGTACAGGAAGACAAAAAAAATAATAAATAAAGAAAAAATGTAGAGAAACAACCAGCTAGCTAATGAGCACCATTGGTCACTGGTCCTTTTCAGGCGTGGCCCAGGAAGAAAATCTCCAAAGAAAACAATAATACAGTAGTATAGTAGTAAAGAAGAAGAAGAATTGCAAAAAAATATAAAATATAAAGAAAAATGTAGAGAAACAACCAGCTAGCTAATGAGCACCATTGGAACAAGCAAGCAACAGCAAAAATAAAACAAACGGTAATCCGAAGCACGGCTCCAAACAGCATATATCACAAAAACGTTTAATACCAGGTTAGCACTTTCACCACAACTGTGGCTTCCTCAGACCATCAACATGAATAAATATAAAAATAAAAATAAAAATTACTTACAAAAAAAGGTGAAATTGAAGTGTATGAAACCCATCACCGAAGTCGGGCAGGTATGGGGGTGGCATGCCTGCATTTGACATGATGCAGGAGGTGATAACACACAGAAATGTGTGACTGACTGACAACTAATGCTAATGTAATGGTAAATCCAAATTAAAAAAAACAGAGCATTAATAATAAAAAACACACTAGTTAAAAAAAAAAAAACTGTGTGTATTAGCTCTGCTGCACTTTTAATCAGCTGAAGTAGCTTCCATGAGAATACTTTAGTTCAGCTAGTCAGCAGTCAGACTGCTACTGAACTATCGGGCAACACTTGTAACACTTGTAAGTGCTGCAGCACAAGTTAGCCCTGAACAGCAGTTTTGAAACAGACTATGCTCCTACTATCCTTGTTATCAAGGCTAACTTCAAGATAATGTTATATAATGTTATCCACAGTACTTTTACATGTTTGGATGTTTGACCCAGTTAACACGTTTTTTGGCTTCCATTCTTTGTTAAGCCCTTTACAAAACCGAGATAACCATCTTATTCTCTTTCATACCTTAAGTATGAACTCAGCTGGATTACAATGGGTAAAAACAAGGCTTTCTACAACAAAATTCCCATTAAAAGTCGTAGATGGGGATAGTTAGAATTAAAATAATTCTCAACAACCAGGTTATGTTGCCAAATTCTGATTAACCATACTTTTTGTCACATTTTGTGCCGTTCCCTTTAATAAACTTCTCCCAGCATACTATGATTTCATTTGTATACCTTCTCTGTCATCGTCTTGGATTCTTTGCAGTCTGGTCAGTCAAAGTTCTTTATTTGAGCAATAATACAGCCATCGTTTGTTGTTAAAAATGTTCCTGACTTTTTGGCAAACTGCTTAACTAAATTGCATTTTCTAAATGTACTGAAAACACCGGATGACTGATTAAAAATTGCTTTAACAACTGCTTCAGGACTGACAGCTGTGTGATCATTGAGCATTAGAGCTGTTGCCCTGATAACGGAAAAGTACTGTATTTTCAGTCAAGAAACTTCATTCCTTTACTTGGCTGTTTTTTAAACCTTCCCACCCCTTTCCTATGTTACTTTAACATAGCACCAGTGGCAATTCTCTCTCAAATAGACATGGGTAACCTGTAAGTGGTTAATCTCCCAGCCCCATGCTTACACTTATCAAGGGTATCAGAACTTGTCAGATCACATCAGTCTCAAAATTAACTTGTGTTTCGCATATATTACCTTGTGTTATAGTGGCATCTTTCAATCAAACAGTGGGCGGTGCAGTCAAAATGCTTGCAGGCGGGGTTTGGGCAGGGCTTGCTACTGTGCATCTGGTGGGTTAATATAGCATTACCTTGTGTTATAGTGGCATCAATCAAAACAACAGTGGTCGGTCAAAAAACTTGCAGGCGGGGTTTGGGCAGGGCTTGCTACTGTGCATCTGGTGGGTTAATATAGCAATAAACCACACCTGGTTGTGGGTAATGCCGGATTTACCCACAGTTGGTCACGAGAGCCAACCGTGGGTAAATCCAGCATTACCCACACCCAGAAGTGGGTTATTGCTATTATACAATGACATTATTTAAGAAAAAATAATTACTTTTCTTAAATAATGGCATTGTATAATGCCTCCCTGCTGCTCTTCCGCAGCCGTCTGGTATTCTGCGGCAGTTCTGATGTACTGCGCATGCGTATGCCTACGCAGTACATCAGAGCTGTGGACAAAAGCAACGGAGAAAGCAAAATCTCCGTTGATTTTTACAGCTTTAAAAAAAACAACAGAGAATCTCAGTTTCTTTTTTTAAAGCTGTCTCACTATGTTAAAGACATTTAACATAGCGAGACAGTTTTGAAAAAAGCAATGGAGAAAGCAAGATCTCCGTTGTTTTTTGCAAACTGTCTCATTATGTTAAAGGAGTTTAACATAGCGAGACAGTGTGAAGCAACGGATATCTTGTGTTCTCCGTTGCTGTAAATAAAGACTTATAGTAATGGAAAAAGTCCGGGTGACCGGACCTTTTTCCATTACTATAACTCTGATTTACAACATGCACACTGACCAATCAGAGTGCACGTTTTTGAATATTAATGGGGGGTTGTTGTATAATACACTTCAATTTCGCCCAAAAAACATCTCCTCATTTCAAATATTCATTCATTATACAATCCCCTTAGACTTCTGCCCTCACGTAAAGTAAGTGACGTCAGTAATCCTCTCTACTTACAATTTTAAAAACATAGTCATTCAAACTTTACACATCAATTAAAAACTCGTGTATAACATAAAACATTGCTCAAATTTGCACTTAGTATAAACAAGAATGCTTCTATAAATGTGCACACTAACGTTTCTACATTGAAACGATGTAAGCAGCATAGCCTCTAAAAATATTTACATCTCTAAACTTAGCAAACTAGAATGGAGAGCACATTGTAAACAGTATAACCCCAAGGGAGCATAATTACCTCCCTACTATAAATAAATATTGACCCTACTCCATCCTTTTGTAATTACCACAATTCTCATTAATATAATGAACAAATGGAAGCACTAAGAATAATATAAACATCAAAGAAGCAAGTTACGCTTTGCTCCTAATAGACAGGTACTAACTGCTCGTTTTTCCAGACATTTATATGCACAGCAAATAAAACCAGCAATCCAATCTACTAGACTTTAGGATATCATCATATATAATATTATACAACCTTTTATGTATTAGAGCTACCCATATTGATAGCTAGAAAGTGCATCTGCTTATAATCAAGTGCTAGTTGGTCATTTTCCCAAACGGTTAATTGCAGAGCAGATAGAATCAGTGGTCTATTCTACTAAACTTTAAAATGTAATCATATAAATCATGCAACCTTTTTATATGGTAAAACTACCCATACTGGTAACGAAAAAGTTGCATCTGTTTGTCAACATATTAAATTGTCCAAAGCTTATACAGCAATTAAGCTAAGTACACAAACCAACACTTATATTATATATTATAAATATATGCAACAATACATATAGGTTGTAAGCTGATAAAGAAACCGCTAGGGGCAGTATATCCTGATAGGTTTAACTTGCCTAATAAAAAACAGATACTAAGGGCTATAAATAAATAAAATTAAAAAATAATATATATAAAATATTAACTTTGAAACCATCTATTTTAATAGAATAACAGGTACAATAACATATACTCTAGGATCTAGATTCAATCTTAACTTAAGTATCCACTGTAACTCACTTTTTTCTGTAAGATTTTTAATGTTCCCTATCCGTGGCCCAACTATAACTTGTTCTAACATCATAAACTTGAAATCATGGTATTTCCCACTTCCTTCAATATATTTAGAAAGGGCACTCACTGAATCCCTATTCCTTATACTATTTATGTGCTCTCTAATTCTCTCTCTGAATGTTCTGTTGGTTTTACCAGCATAGAAATACAAACAGCAGTCACATTGTGCTACATATATGACATTTTTACTATCACAGGTGGCTGCAGCCCCGATTTTATACACCGCTACTGTACTTGGACGGGTAACTTCTTTAGCTTGTTTGATAAATGGCCACACAGTACAATGGGCACACATCTGTGTCCCTCCTTGCATGTTACTTATTAGTTTGGGCACATCTTTAGGACAGCATAACATACGTTTTAGATTTTTTTCTATTCTTAAAACAAAATCTGGGATATTCCACTACTGCTTCCTTGATCTTTTTATCAGTATAAGTAATGGCCAGTGCTTACAGAACATATCTCTAACTGTGTTAACATCACTAGCATACAAAATGGATATATTGACAGCCTTATTGTTGTCCTCAGTTGAGACCTGATTGGTCACATCTGTAATCCTAGAAGAAAAATAAGGTTTTGCTCTACCTGCTCTCATCATCACTACTTCTAATGCAGGAACAATTTCCCTTTTTTTATATCCCCGCTGATACAGATTATTTTTCAGTTCAAATAGTCCTTCCATAAAGGCACCTTCTTTATTACTCAAGTGTGAGAGTCTCATTTCCTGCCCTTTCACTACATTCCTAAACATACGATTGGGGGTGCATGCTTGATCTATGCAAAAGTGTGTTCCTATAGCACTCTTTTTGATACACCAGTGTTTCAAACAGACCATTTTCAGTTTTAGACACAAAAATATCTAAAAATGCTAGACCTTCAAATGAATAATTGATTGTAAATTTCAAAAAAATTGTGGTACCTTGTATTAGTTGTACAAATTCATTCAACTGGGGGATCGCCCCCCAAACCATAAAGATATCATCTACAAAACGATGATAGCATTTAACATTATGTCTATATAAATCCAGAGAGAACGTTTTCTCTGCATCTCATTGTGCCATAACTGCGTTGGCGTAGCTATTGTTACAGCATGTGCCCATAGCTACGCCTTCGCATTGTAGATAGTATACACCATCAAAAACAAAAACATGATGTCCTAATGCTACCTCCATAAATTTACAAATAATGTCAAAGTTTCTCCATATGTACTATTATTGACAAGAAACCGCTGTAAATATTCTAGCCCTTCTACATTGGAAATTCAGGTAAATAAGGAAACTACGTCAAGTGTCACCAAACAATATTTCCTTAACTGTTACTTTACATTAAATGTATATAGATTTTTCCAAAAACTGCTTGGAGTCTTTTAGTACCACATGTGATCTAACACAGGTCTAATTTTCCTTTCCACAAATATAGAAAATGGTTCAATTAGCCACCCCCGGCCTGCTACTATAGGCCTAAAGGGTGGCTCAACTGGATCCTTGTGTATTTTAGGTTGTCCCTGAAGGGAAGGTATGAAAGGATTATCTACTGTGAAAAAATGAATTTGTTCCATTGCAAGCCCATGACTAACCATAAAATCATTAATAGTTATTCTTATCATTTTATACATATCTTGTATGCAGTTCATAGTAATGATTTTATATACCTTGTCAATGGAAATCATTTTACACAGGGACTCTTAACAGAAACTTCTATTCATGACAACAGTCATGCCGCCTTTATCTGCAGGTCTCATAACTGTGTATCCTCCTTTAGGTTAGGAAGGGCTTCTTTTTCTGGCTGTGTTAAATTTATATATCTATTACCAGTTCTATTATCACTTAATGAACTATATAATTCATCATCATCACATATTTTAACAAATGCTTCCAGAATTTGATGATTAACTGGCATAAATGTACTTAGTTTCTAAAATTATCAGTACCTTCAAATATCTCTTTAGGAAAATTGAGTTTCAACATAACATTCCTCAGAAAATGTTTAAGGTCAATAATTGTATCTGGCATATCTGCCATCTGTACTAGAATAAACAAAAGGCCTTTTTGTAGAACAGACAGTTCATCATTAGTTAATTCTCTGTATGATATGTTCCATACTATGGTGTTATTCAGTTTTGGTTCCACATCTTGAGTGTGGGATATTCCATGGTTTCTTGTTGTTCCTTCCTCTATATCCTTCCGCAACTTCTGGATCTGTTCTGCTGTCATCCCCTCTCCTGCCGAATGGATAAAGGAAAACATGGGAAAGCCTGGTTTATATTATGTGCATTATCCTTCCTCCTCACTACTGCTTGCCCTGGCGGTATATCACTCCTGTGTTGTGTAAGGGGCTCTCCATACCAGTTGGTTCTGTAACAGTATCCACTTTTCCACTTGTTACTTGGCTCGTTGTGTTCATTAAGTGCCCTTGGTATGTCTCCATTTGTTTTAAATTGAGGGGATTGCTGAAATTATCCTTATTCTGCATCACACTGTTTTTAGAACTGAAAACATCCCTATCCACACGAGATGTCTGGAAACTATTCACATATTCATTTTCAGGTATTATTGTTCTCTGGGGTTTAACCCAGCCAGTGGGGATGCACAAGCCAATGCATTTCTTTGTGCCAGTCCCAAGCCTGGATAAATGGGGAGGGTTGTGTCAGCAAGGGCATCCGGCATAAAACTTGGCCAAATCATTCATGCAGACACCAGTAAATATTTACATACCGCATCGGTTGAGGCCCGTGTTAACAATGACCGCCACCAGTACTGTTAGCCAACAGGGTGCTGACAGAAATTGGGCTACTGTTGGCCGAAGGAGGAGAGGAGGTGGAAGGCATGGCTGAAGGCAGGAACAGAAGAGAAAGGCTAGGACTGTGGTAGTAAGGGACGGAACTTTGAATGTTGGCAGTATGACTGGTATAGGGAGAGAGCTAGCCGATATGGTGGACAGAAGAAAGGTTATTATATTGTGTGTGCAAGAGACCAGATGGAAGGGGAGTAAGGCTAGGTGTATCAGAGGTGGGTTCAAATTGTTTTATCATGGTGTGGATGGGAGGAGAAATGGCGTAGGAGTTATCTTGAAGAAAAAGTATGCTAACAGTTTTTGGAGCTGATAAGAGTGTCAGATAGAGTAATGTTTATGAATCTGGAAATTGATGGTGTAATGATGAATGTTGTTAGTGCATATACTCCAAATGTTGGGTGTGTGAAGGACGAGAAAGAACATTTTTGGAGTGAGTTGGATGAAGTGGTGATGACTGTACCCAAGGGTGAGAGTAGTGATTGGAGCAGATTTCAATGGGAATGTTGGTGAAGGGAACAGAAGGGATGAGGAAGTGACAGCTGGTATGGTGTTAAACAAAGGAATGGAGAAGGTCAGATGGTAGTGAATTTTGCGAAAAGGATGGACATGGCTGTGGTGAATACATATTTTAACAAGAGGGAGGAGCATAGGGTGACATACAAGAGTGGAGGAAGATGCACACAGATGCATTATATCTTATGTAGGAAGGCCAGTTTGAAGGAGATTGGAGACTGCAAAGTGATGACGGGGAAAATGTAGTTAGGATGGTGATTTGTAAGATGACATTGCTGATCAAGAAGAGAAGGAGGAGTGTGAGGGTAGCACCAAGGATCAGATCGTGGAAATTGAAAAAGGGTGAGGTGGAGTTCAGGGAAGAGTTAAGACAGTCACTGGGTGGCAGTGTAGAGTTACCAAATAGCTGGGTAACTACAGCAGAGTTAGTAAGGGAGACGGCTAGAAAGGTGCTTGGTATGACATCTGGACAGAGAAAGGATGACAAGGAGACATCGTGGTGGAATGAGGAAGTACAGGAGAATATACAGGGAAAGAGGTTGGCAAAGAAGTGGGATTGCCAGAGAGATGAAGAAATTAGACAGGAGTATAAGGAGATGAGGTTCATGGCAAAGAGAGAGGTGGCGAAGGCGAAGGATAAGGCATATGAAGAGCTGTATAAAAGGTTGTACACTAAGGAGGGAGAAAAGGACCTGTACCAATTGGCTAGACAGAGGGACCAAGCTAGGAATGATGTGCAGCAGGTAAAGGTGATAAAGGATAATGAGGGAAACATACTTACAAGCGAGGAGAGTGTGTTGAGCAGATGGAAAGAGTACTTTGAGGGGTTGATGAATGAAGAGAATGAGAGGGAAAGAAGGTTGGATGATGTGGGGATAGTGAATCATGAAGTGCAATAGATTAGCAAGGAGGAAGTAAGGATGGCTATGAAGAGGATGAAGAATGGAAAGGCTGATGGTCCAGATGACATACCTGTGGAAGCATTGAGGTGTTTAGGTGAAATGGCAGTGGAGTTTTTAACCAGATTGTTTAATGAAATTTTGGAAAGTGAGAGGATGTCTGAGGAATGGAGAAAGTGATTTGGTACTAATTTTTAAGAATAAGGGTGATGTGCAGAGCTGTAGTAACTACAGAGGGATTAAATTGATCAGTCACAGCATGAAGTTATGGGAAAGAATAGTGGAAGCTAGGTTAAGAAGGGAGGTGATGATTAGTGATCAGCAGTATGGTTTCATGCCAGGAAAGAGCACTACAGATGCAATGTTTGCTCTGAGAGTGTTGATGGAGAAGTACAGAGAAGGTCAGAAGGAGTTGCATTGTGTTTTGCTAGACTTAGAGAAAGCATATGCCAGGGTGCCTAGAGAGGAGTTGTGGTATTGTATGAGGAAGTCAGGAGAGTCAGAGAAGTATGTAAGAGTGGTACAGGATATTTTTTACAAGGGTAGTGTGACAGCGGTGAGGTCTGCGGTGGGAGTGATGGATGCATTGAAGGTGGAGGTGGGATTACATTAAGGATCAGCTCTGAACCCTTTCTTATTTGCAATGGTGATGGACAGGTTGACAGACGAGATCAGACAGGAGTCCCCGTGGACTATGATGCTTGCAGATGACATTGTGATCTGTAGTGGGAGTAGGGAACAGGTGGAGGAGACCCTAGAGAGATGGAGATATGCTCTAGAGAGAAGAGGAATGAAGGTCAGCCCTAAGACAGAATATATGTGTGTGAATGAGAGGGAGGATAGAGGAATGGTGAGGATGCAAGGAGTAGAGGTGGCAAAGGTGGATGAATTTAAATACTTTGGATCAATAGTTCAGAGTAATGGTAAATGTGGAAGAGAGGTGAAGAAGGGAGTACAGGCAGGATGGAGTGAGTGGAAAAGAGTGTTGGGAGTGATTTGTGACAGACGAGTACCGGTAAGAGTGAAAGGGAAGGTCTACAAGATGGTAGTGAGACCAGCTATGTTATATGGGTTGGAGACAGTGGCATTGACAAAAAGGCAGGAGTTAGAGCTGGATGTAGCAGAGTTAAAGATGTTAAGATTTGCACTGGGTGTAACGAGGGTGGACAGGATTAGGAATAAGTATATTAGAGGATCAGTCCAGGTTGGAAGGTTTGGAGACAAAGCAAAAGAGGCAAGATTATGTTGGTTTGGACATGTGCTGAGGAGGGATGCTGAGTATATTGGGAAAAAGATGCTAAGGATGACGCTACCAGGTATGGGTAGTTGTACCATATAATAAGGTTGCATGATTTATACGATTACATTTTAAAGTTTAGTAGAATAGACCATTGATTCTATCTGCTCTGCAATTAAACGTTTGGAAAAATGACCAACTAGCACTTGATTATAAGCAGATGCACTTTCTAGCTATCAATATGGGTAGCTTTAATACATAAAAGGTTGTATAATAATATATATGATGATATCCTAAAGCCTAGTAGATTGGCTAGCTGGTTTTATTTGCTTTGCATATAAATGTCCGGAAAAACGAGCAGTTAGACCCTGTCTATTAGGAGAGAAGCTTAACTTGCTTCTTTGATGTTCATATTGTTCTTAGTGCTTCCATTTGTTCATTATATTAATGAGTATTGTGGTTATTACAAAAGGATGGAGTAGGATCAATATTTGTTTATAGTAGGGAGGTAATTATGCTCCCTTGGAGTTATACTGTTTACAATGTTCTCTCCATTTTAGTTCACTAATAAGTTTAGTGATATAAATATTTTTAGAGGCTATGCTGCTTACATCATTTCAGTGTAGAAACATTATTGTGCACATTTATGGAAGCATTCTTGTTTATACTAAGTACAAATTTGAATGATGTTTTATGTTATGCATGAGTTTTTAACTGATGTGTAAAGTTTGAATGACTATGTTTTTAAAATTGTAAGTAGAGAGGATTACTGATGTCACTTACTTTACGTGAGGGTGAAAGTCTAAGGAGATTGTTTTATGAATGAATATTTGAAATGAAGGGACGTTTTTTGTAAGTATAAAAACGTGTTTGCTTTTTTTATATTTATTCATTTTGATGGTCTGCGGAAGCCACACGTGGTGAAAGCGCTAACCTGCTATTAAACGTTTTTGTGATATATACTGTTTGGGGCAGTGCTTAGGATTATTGTTTAAAAAATATAAAACACAGCAAAAATACAGAAATACAAAACTTAGACATCACAAACATGGTTGTCAAACCAGAGAACATTAACATGTCATTAACAAGGTTGACATGCTTATATGATTGGTAAAATTTAGAGGAACTTTGCAACTTACGCATATTACATAATGTTAGTGTGCATATTTTAAAGGAGAGAGATATATACAGTGCCAGTGTGGACATATATTCCATCTGTATACAGAGAGAGAGGAAACTAGGACATGTATGAGGGGTGGCTCCTGAGATTATATCAGAACCAGAGCTAGCCAGGACAGGTACAATATGTAATGTACTATGATTGTGCCCCTATGTACCATGTGCCATGCCTGTACCACTTGGTCTATGGCATACAGTAACATGCCACACTTGTACCACTCCCTTTAAATACAGGGCTGTACCATGATTATGCCCCACTATGTACCACAATGTGCCATACCTGTGCCACTTTCCACAGCACACAGTAGCATGGAAGGATTGTGCCACTCCCTTTATATAATGCAGTAATGTATCATGACTGGGCTCCTCTCCATGTATCAAAATGCACCATGCCTGTACCACTTGGTCTACGGTAATCAGTAAAATGACAGGCTTGTGCCACTCCCTTTATATAATATATTAATGTACCACGATTGTGCCCCTGTTTTTGTATCATGTGGCATAACTTCCACTTGGTCTATGGCACACAGTAGCATGCAAGGTTTGTAACACCCCTTTATATAATTTATGTAATGCAGTAATATACCATGATTTTGCCCCGCTCTTTGCATCAAAATGTGACATGCCTGTACCACTTGGCCTGGCAAACACTAAAATGGCAGGCTTGTGCCACTCCCTTTATGTAATGCAATGTACCATGATTCTGGCCATCACTATGCATCATAATGTGCGAAGCCTGTAACAGTTGGTCTGTGACTTACAGTAACATGCCAGGCTTGCACCACTCCCTTTATAGAATACAGTAATGTGCCATGATTGCGCCTCTGTCTATATATCACAAAATACCATGCCTGCACCACTTGGTCTATGGCATACAGTAACATGCAAGGCTTGTACCACTCCCTTTGTATAATACACTAATCTACCATGTTTTTGCCCCACTCTATGTATTAAAGTACCATGCCTGAACCACTTCATCTGTCTCAAACAGCAGCATGCCAGGCTTGTACCACTACCTTTATATAACACAGCAATGTACCATGAATATGCCACTCTCTGTATTCTAATGTGTCATGCCTGTACCAGCTGCTCTAGGGCATACAGTAACATGCCAGGCTTCTACCACTCATTTTATATAGTATAGTATTGTACCATTAATGTGCCCTCCCTATGTATCACAATGGGCCATGCCTGTACCACTTGGTCTATGGCATACAGCAACATGCCAGGATTCTACCACCCACTTACATAATGCAGTAATGTACCATGATTATGGCCCTAAATATATATATATATATATATATATATATATATATATATATATATATATCAATCACAAAATAGCATGCCTGTACCACTTAGTCTATGACATACAGTATCATGCCAGGCTTGTACCACTCATTTTATATAGTACCATGATTGCTTCCCTCCCTATTTATCACAGTATGCCATGCCTGTACCACTTGGTCTATGGCATACAATAACATGGCAGGCTTGTACCACTACCTTTATATAATACAGAAATGCACCATGATTGTGCCACTTTCTGTATTCTAATGTGCCATGCATGTACCACTTGGTCTATGGCATAGAGCAACATGCCAGGCTTGTACCACTCCCTTTAATAATACAGCAATTTACCAAGATTGTCCATCTATGTGTCATACTGTGCCATGCCAGTATCACTAGGTCTATGGCATACAGCAACAAGCTAGGCTGGTACCACTCCCTTTATATAACAGTTATGTATCAATTGTACCCCTCTCTATGTAACACAACGCTACAAACCTGTACCACTTTCTCTATCCCATAAGGTAACATGCCAGGCTTCTACCACTCCCTTTCTATAATAAAGTTATGTACCATGATTGTACCATTCTCATCTTGTCACAATATGCCATACTTGTATTGTTTAGTCTATGGCTTACAGTAACATGCCAGGTTTGTACCACTCCTTTTGTATAATACGGTAATGTACCATGATTGTGCCTGTCTCTCTGTATCCTAATGTGCCATGCCTGTACCACTTGGTCTATCGCGTACAGTAAAATACCAGGCTTGTCCCACTCCCTTTATATAATACAGTACTGTATGATTGTGACGGTGCCCATTGGTATATATATCTCAATCTCAAATAACCAAAAATGTCACAAACTAAATAAAACAAAAAGTGAAACAGAATACTAAAAGCCACCAATTTAAAAATAAATTCTTTATTAAAACTATAAAAATTCACAGTTAAGCACTTTTGTTCTCCACTTACAACTTCATCAGAACTGTTAAATTGCAACACTTCAAATAATATACACTACAATCCCCTCCCATTTCGCCACATGCCCTTAATTATTTTATTAGGAAACAATAATTTTCATAATTCATGCTGCTTCCATCTAAACACTGGAACTAGGGAACAGCTCTCATTTAAACCTGGAAATGTTCTAGCATTTGATTCTATTTGTCATTTTAACTCTTTCAAATTCAGATGTTCATCCACTGTGTCCCTGGGGATCCCATCTAATAAAATCAATAACCTTAAAGTCAGTTTTGTGTTAAATATTCTGTAACACGTTTAAATAGTGCATTAGTTAGCTTGTTCTTTCTGATGTCTAAAAGATGTACATAAACTCTATCCCTCAATCTTCTTGAGGTTTTTCCCACATAAAATGCCAGGCATAATAAACATTGAGCCAAATAAATCACATTTCGTGAGACACAACATGCCCTTTCACCTTGTATTCTACGTTATTTATATTAAATTTATCCTCCCCCATAATATAACTGCACTGAGGGCAGGTACCATATTTAAAGGTACCCTCTCTCCCTGTAAACTGATTAGCAGTTTTTTGTTTTTATTTTCCAATATATATTTGAATGATTTATCCTTTTTATGGATAATAGAAAAAATATCCATCTTATTCGATAAAAGGGGTTCCACCAAAACTATTTTCCAATTAGTTTTAATGCTCTCAATTATAACCGAGCTGTCCAAGGTGCAAGCAGTGATAAAAGCTGCTTTTGAAATATTATCCTTATTTTTTAGTTTACATACATCCCTATTTAAAATAGGTTCATATACACCTAAAGATCTTTTTGTGACAACTTCAGCCTTGATCTCCATTAATAAGGCCTCTGGATAACCCCTGGAAAGGAACATCTGAAGTACTTTATCACATTTCAAAATAAATGTATTAAAATCTGTTATCATTCTCGCAAGCCTAACTAGCTGGCCCTTGACCACAGACTTTTGATATTTAGGGTGCCAGCTAGAATAATGTAAAGTTAGAAAACATTAGCTTACAAAAAATATTAGAAGTAAAATATCCATTTGGTTCATCCTTGTTAATCAAAACATCCTAAAAGCAAGTGTTCACATAAGAGTAAGAAAATGATAAAAATGTTTCTGTATTATTAATATACATAAAAAACTCTTGTAATCTATCCATTGTGTCATTCCACAAAACAAATATATCATCAAAAAGTGTGTATAGAGGCACCAATTGTTTGCATATTCACTATTAAGCATACATTTCTCTTCCTATTCAGCCATTACAAAATTTGCAAACAAAGGGGCACACACTGCTCCCATGGCCAGCCCTATGGTTTGTTGGACGTACTGCCATTCAAAATATAAAAAATTGCTTTTCAACACTATTTCCATCAGTGTGACCATGGTTTTAACATTTTCTGAAGTCATTCCTTCACAATTAAAAGTTGTTCAAACCATAACAACCCTATATTATAGGGAATGACTGACTATAAATTATTCACGTCTATGGTAACTAAAATGGAGCTTGGATGAAAATTTGCTTTGTTCAATAATTCTAAAAAATGCCAACAGTCTTTACAAATCTGTCCCAAATCTGAGAGATACTTTTGTAGCTTGAGATATATGAATTTATCAATAAAAAATGTTTTCGAACTTTTTTTATTAACAATGGGTCTAAAGGGTGGTTTGGTGGATATTTTTTATGCAATTTCAGTATTCCAAAAATACTAGCTACCCCTGGTCTATCATTTTCATAAACTCAGTCATCTTTAGTAATGAGACCCTCTAGTAGCAAATCATATATCGTATCTAATGCAATGCTGATTTCATTTTTAAAAATTGCATATGTATCTTCCATCAACAAAAGATTCATCGTGTTAGAATAGCCCATTATGAATTATGAAAATTATTGTTTAATTGCAGTGGTACGGTGGTAGCATTGTTACCTCACAGCAAGAGGTTCTCCCTTTCGATTCTTGGCTTGGCTTGGGAATGCCTTCTATGTGGAGTCTGCATGTCCTTCCTGCAGTTGGGTAGCATTCGAAAGACATGCGTGCGTAAATGGGCATGCCTTCTTTGAAGGTTGGGCGTCGAGCTGGCACCTCGGCGTTTTGTAAAAAAATCTACTTCCAATCATTATCAGACTGGAGTTCCGCTTTGGCGACCCCTTACCGGTAAAAACCGAAAGACAAACAACATTGTTTAATTGTTTTCTAATAAAATGGTTAAGGGCATATGACTAAATGGGTGGGGATTGCAGTGTATAATGATTA
The DNA here is from genome assembly GCF_019279795.1 of Protopterus annectens. Taxonomy (NCBI): domain Eukaryota; kingdom Metazoa; phylum Chordata; order Ceratodontiformes; family Protopteridae; genus Protopterus; species Protopterus annectens. Next base: position 1,107,975,080 of record NC_056748.1, read on the forward strand.
CAGTGTTGGTTGCAATTTAACAGTTCTGATGAAGTTCTAACTGGAGATTGTAAGTGCTTAGCTGTGAATATTTATAGTTTTAATAAAAAATATATTTTTAAATTGGTGGCTTTTAGTATTCTGGCTCACTTTTTGTTATTTTATATATCTCAATTTGCCACACCTGTACCACTTTGTGTATGTCATAATGCAATAGGCCAGGCTTGTACCACTCCCTTTATATAATACAGTAATGTACCATGATTGTGACCCTCTTTGTATCCTCATGTGCCATGCCTGCACCACTTGGTCAATGGCATATAGTAACAAGCCAGGCTTGTACTACTCTCTTTAAATAACACAGCAATTTACAATGATTGTACCCCTCTATACTACACAATGTGAAATGCCTAAACCATTTAATCATTGGCATAAAGTAACAGGCCAGGCATGTACAACTCATTGTATATAATACAGTACTGTACCATGATTGTTCCCCTCTGTGTATCACAATGTGCAATGCCTGTACCACTTGGTCTATGGCAAACCCTAACATGCCAGGATTATATCACCTCCTTTTCTATATTACAGCAATGTCCCATGATTCTGGCCCACTCTATGCATCATAATCTGCCAAGCATGTACCACTTGGTCTATGGCATACAGTAACATGTCAGGCTTGTACCACTCTAAATATAGTAATCTACCATGATTGTGCACCACTTTATGTATCGTATGATATGCCTGAACCACTTGGTATATGGCATACAATACATTGCAGGTTTGTACCACTCCCTTTATATAATACAGTAATGAACCGTGATCTTTATATTATACAGTAATGTATCATCGGTGTGTCCCTCTCTGTATCCTGATGTGCCATGTCTGTACAACTTAGTCTATGGCATACAGTAAAATGCCAGCTTTCTGCCAATCCCTTTATATAATACAATAATGCACCATGACAGTACTGCTCTCTATGCATCAGAATATTCCATGCCTGTACCCCTTGGTCTATGGCATACAGCAGCATGCCAGGCTTGTATCACTCCATTTATATAATACAGTAATGTACCATGATTTTGGCCCTCTCTATGCATCATAATGTGCTGTGCCTGTACCACGATCTATGGCATACAGTAACATGCCAGGCTTTTTTAAATCCCTTTAAATACAGTAATGCAACATGATTTTGCCTCTCTATATGTATCAATCTGCCACACCAGTACCACTTGGTTTATGGCATAGAGCAACATGCCAGGCTTGTACCACTCCCTTTATACAATATGGTAATGTACCATGATTATGCCCCTGTCTATCATAATGCACATACCTATATCACTACACTATGTCTATGCCATACAGTAATATGCCAGCCATGTTCCACTCATTTTGTATAATACAGTAATGTTCCATGACTGTGCCCCTTTCTATTATAATGTGCCAGCCCTGTACCACTTGGTCTATAGCATACAGTAACATCTTTGGCTTGTACCATTCCCTTTATATAATACAGTAATATACCATGATTGTGTCCCTCTCTATGTATAACAATGTGCCATACCTGTACCACTTTATCTATGCCATACAGTAAAATGCCAGGCTTCAACCACTCCCTTTATATAATACAGTAATTTACCATGATTGTGACCCTTGTAGATCACAGTGTGTGATATACCTTTAAGAAGCTTTCCAGTCAGCAGGCATGTGCATATAACTGCTGAGCACGTGCAAGCAAGAGTGCCATTTTGAGTGAGCGGGCAGAGCGAGAGCATGCATGTGTGTAGTCAGTCAGTTAGTTAATTTTTTTTAAGTTTAATGTTCTTGCTATCCATCCTGATGTGTTTGTATGCAATAAAAATACTTAAACACCCAGCCTCATTGTCTTAGTGAGATGTACAAGACGAGCGACATTGTGTCAAAATGGGACCCAGAGTCAGAGCCATGAGGCACACAGTTAAAGTTGGAGGAATATACAGGAGTGGATCATCTCTATTGCTCAAACAACTCACAAAAGGTCAGAAATGAATTCCGGTACTGAAATTCACTTAAATGTTTTTTTTTACTTAATGAATATAAAACAAAGCACACAGAAAGCTCAACACAAATTTCTAATTAAACGAAATATCTAAAACTGTGACATACTGATAAAAATATTTGAAATATTTACAAAAATGTAGAAACAATATCTGAATTGCATAACATGTATAAAAAGGGAAAATGACCATATTTTTTCACTATGTGCTACTTTTTCACATTAACTAAAGCTATTTGAAGTATTTGAAGTGTGCAAAGTGTTGGCAAGTGTGTGCAGTGTTACAGTACAGCTATTTCACAAAGTACAATCATTTCAAAGAATATTTCACAAAGTACAGTGTTTCAAAGAGTTTATTGTGCATTTGAATGTTAGAAGTACCTTGTGTACGTGCATGTTTGTACATAATTACAAAGGCCATATTTGCATTGTGTTTCAACAATAAGTTGTTGGCATGGCAGAACGCTTTCGCAGACCAACTCCGCTTGTGTTTGATAACAATATTGCAGAAAATTGGAGTGTGTCTGTGCAACAGTAAGATATTTTCATACAGGCTTTTTCTGAGAAACACACACATAGAAAGACATTTATTCAACTTAATTTATCTGGGTGAGAACCCATTGAAAGAGAGCATTCATTTGTGTATGCACCTGCTGTGTTTGCATGGGAGGGGGAAAACCACCATATTGTGGTACAGCTGGGAGGGGGAAAACCACCATATTGTGGTACAGCTGAAATGCGGGAAGACCCAGAGTGCTTAAAATGTAATTTTAGAGAAATGTGTAACCCTCGTCCCAGACTATTACAATGGAAAGGCACTTATTTTACACGAGATCAAAAGCCTGGTAAAATTTTTGCAACATATATAACAGACTTGAGAAATGAGGCTAAAATGTGCAGATTTTGTGATCTTGAGAAATTAGGCTAAAATGTGCAGATTTGGTGATCTGAGAGATGGGTTGATAAGACAGGTTTGTGTGTATTGCTCATGATGCAGTGAGCAAGATTTTGCTTTGAGACAGTGATTTAACATTGAATAAAGCCATTGAGATTTGTCACATATACAAGCTTACAGAAAGGCACACAAGTATGCTTACAAGTGAGAAAAGCACACAGGTAACATCTTCTTCTGCTAAGGTATATAGTACGCAGCACCTGGTTAAGGCATAAAGGCCCAAGGGTGGGGCAGCTTTAGTGAAACCCCAAGCCTTTTGAGCAAAATCCAGGACATGCTCAGTGAAGCACAGGGATGACTTAGCAAAACCTGTGACTAGCCGCATAGTCAACTGTTGCAATTGTGGTGGTAATCATGAGTCCAGACATGAAAAGTGCTTAGCTTTTGGTCAGCAGTGCCATTCTTGTAAAAAATTGAATCATTTCAAAATGTTTTCTAAATCTAAAGGGTCATATTCTTTTATTAAAAAAGAGCATTCCAAGAGGCAAGTTGCCAGTTAGAGAGCTGCAACCCTAACTTTTATGATGGTGGTGTGTCTGTGTTTGGTTAAACAGTCAATGCAGTAGATTTGTCGGCAAAAATCGAAGTCTTTTGTACTGTTCAGGTTAATGGGAGACCCACAGAGCTCAAAGTAGATACCATCTCTAAGTGCAATGTTATGTCAGCAGAAAGGTTTGCTAAAGTAAAACCTGGTGAGAAACTTGATCTGGCAAAGTATGCCAAGCTTGTTCCTTATGGTGAAGAAATTCAAACCAAAGGCTCAGTAATGTTTTCATGTTACTCTGCTTGGGACAACTATGACTTGCAGTTATGCAGTTAAACATAGTCTAGAGACATATAATCATTCTTAGGTTTCAGAGAAATTTTGAAAATGGGACTACTTTCATTTAATAAAATCCACCATGTAAGCTTCAATGAGAACAGCTCAAATTTCACCCAGATGATTTTTTTTCTGACTGTGCTTATCTTTTTGAAGACAAACTAGGCAAACTCCAAGATGTGTACTCCAAGAAGTTAAACCCCGAGGTAAGACCAGTCATCAGACCAGCACAGAAAGTTCCAATAACTATGCAGAACAGAGTCAAAGCCAAGCTAAACAGAATGGTGCAGCAAGGAGTAATGTGTCCACTTGAAGGAACCAACTGAATGGGTATTTTCCATGGTAGTAACTTATAAGAAAAGCTCAGATATTAGGATATGTATTCATCCAAGAGATTTGAACAAAACACTAAAACAACCTCATTAACCTTAACCTATGCGTAAAGTTGAAGAAGTTGCCACTTTCATGCCAAATGCCACTGTTTTTTCTGTCTTAGATGCAAAAAGTTCATTTTTGGAAATGTTCCTTGATCGAAAATCTTCATTGTTAACCACATTCAGTATGCCATTTGGAAGGTATAGATTTTTGAGAATGCCATTTGGAATAAATTCTGCCAGTGAAGTCTTCCAAAGTGTGATGGAACAATTTTTTTCTGGCTATCCATGTACTATTATAGCAGATAATATTCTTGTAGGAGGCAATGGTGAAGTCGAACATGATAGAAACCTCAAGAAAGTTCTGGAAAGAGCTTGTGAAGTCAATCTTAAGCTGAATCCTCAGAAATGTAAATTCAGGCTACTAGACATTACTTATGTAGGTCATTTATTTACCATTTCAGGCTTATGACCAGATCTTTTCAAGCAAACAGCAATTCTTGAGAGTCCAGCTCTAGACAATGTCCAAGCCCTACAATGTTTTCTTGGCATGGTCAACTATTTAGGCAAATTCATTCCAGTCCTGAGCCAACTTTCAGCACCACTCAGAGAGCTGACACACAAAGATGTAACCTGGTCCTGGTCAGAACACCAAAGAGCATTTGATGTCTTGAAACAGAAAATTGCCAGTTCACCTACTTAAAATATCAAAGAACCCAAAAGCAGAGTAACAATGTAAGAAGGCACAACATCCAAACATATAAATCCAAGTATAAAACTCCTTTATTGTATAATGGATTTATGTGTTTGGATGTTGTGCCTTCTTACAGTGTTACTCTGCTTTTGGGTCCTTTGATATTTTATCTACAGACTGTCTTGCTTTGCCTTGTTGTGAGACTTTTGGATAGTTCACCTACTTAAGATACTTTAATGTTCACAAATCAGTAACGCTTTCCTGTGATGCTTCTATGTTTGGTCTTGGTGCAGTCATTCAAAAGGGTAGACCAGTAGTCTATGCATCAAGAATTCTAACCCAAACAGAGATGCAGTATGCCCGTAGCTTCATAGATTCATAGGTGTGTACTAGGCCAATGGCCATGGGGCCTTTACAAACCTAGCCCATAGAAGTGCCCTGGCATCATGCAGCCATTAGTTCCTGGTACCTCTATCAAGTAGAGCCACTGGAGTGATCCCAGGGGTGAACTTTATTTCCTATCCATTCATCAAGATTTCTCCTGAAGAGGGCCAGTGAGGTGCTCTGCTTGACATGTATGGGAAGCCTATTCCAGAGCATGGGCAGTCTCTGAGTTATGAAACTGTCCCTCTAGCATGTTCTGTTGATTGTGGTAATGAAGTTGAGGTCCCTGGAGCATGTGGTGCAGAGGAATTGGGATTTCTTTAGGTGTAACATTTCTAACAGGACTAGGTCAGACGTGGCTTTGTAAGTCAAGCAGAAATTACCTCTTAATAGAGGATATGAGACAGAGAAAAGCTGTAGTTTTTTTAGTCTGTCCACTTAGAGCATGTGTTAGGCCTAGGACCCTCTTCTTGAGGTACTTTTGTGGCCTTTGCAGCTGTTACAGGTGTTTAGTGAGGTACATGCCAAATGGGGCATTATACTCGATGACTGGTCTAATGAGGGAAGAGTAGAAAGAGATGATGACCTCTTGCTTCCTGGATGCAAAACCCTTGGTAATGAGATGTGCCACATAGAAGGACTTTCTGACCACAGTGGCAATGTGGTGGTCGAAGGAGAGGTTGCTGTCAACCTGTGTCCCCAGATCTCTTATAACACCTTCAATGTTCAGTGGGCTACCATCAATGTGGTAATTAGTGGGAACTGAGTTTTTCCCAACAGGAATGACGACACATTTTTTGGCATTAAGCTTAAGGCTGTGGCTTCAACACCAGTTGTTGGTCTCAGCAGGCCTTTCTGTAGGATGTCTACATCCCTTGGGGATTTAATAATGACTCCCAGCTTGCAATTGTTGGCGAACCTGGTTAGACAGAGTCCCTCTGTGTTGTCCTGGACTTCTGAGAAGTAGATGCTAAACAGGAGAGGATCCAGGGCCAATCCCACTGGGACTCCATTCATGACTGGTCAGCAGTCTGACTTGAAGTCTGTTACTCTCACACTGTGGGTTCTATATGTGAGCCAATTTGCAACCCACCTAGTGGTATAGGGGTTGATGCCTAGTTTGGTGAGTCTATCAATAATTTCTGAATGGGAAGTGGTATCAAAGGCCTTGGCCAGATTGAGGTAGGCTGTATGAACTGCCTTGCCCTCATTCACAGCTCTGGTGACTGACTCAAAAATAGTCAACCAGGTTGAGCAGGCATGATCTACTCTTCACAAAACCAAATTGCATGGGATCCAGAGTTTGGAGATTCCCTATATCCTTGTTTATTAGGTCCATGATGATGCACTCCATAGCCTTACATATCAGACTTGTCAGGCTACTGGGGAGATAATTCCCAGGGTCTGTAGTTGCTTTCCCATTATGGAGAGAGATGACTGTAGCAGAGTGCTATTCTGTAGGGCCAAAGCCTGAGGTGAGTCTGTAATTGAACAGGGTACACAGGTGTGGTGCAAGTTCACTTTGTAGTTCATGTACAACACAGCCAGGGATATTGTCAGGTCACATGGAAGCTGTATTCTTGGCCTTGGACAATGCCGCTTTAACCTGTGCTGCAGTAATGCTGGGTGCCTGGCATTCTTCCTATATTGTGATTGGTCCTTTGGGGGGTAAAGGTGGCATTGAATCTGTCAGCCAATATGTTGGCAATACCTGTTGGCTCAGTATAGGAGGTACCATTGTGCAGTAACACAGAGCAAATCGCGGTATTGCCGTGGAGATTCTTGATATAACTGTAGAAGGCTTTGGAGTTGTTTTTAGCATCTGCCACAATTATGCCTTTATAGCTAGCTTTAGAGGTTATGAAGGATCTCAACTTTTTGTTGAGGCTAATAAGGGAGTTTTTCCAGTCTTGGGAATTCACCTTTTTCTGCAACAGTTTCTTCCTTCAGTTGTAGAGTTTGTTGATGGCAGGGGACCACCAAATTGGCTTCCTTTTTTGGAGGAGAGCATCTTAGTTCTGTTGGGTATGGCTAGTTCCATGCAATTATGCAAGTGTTCGTACAGTGGATTGGTGTATGATTTGACAGTCATGCACCTATTTTCCATTTACATGGGTGCTGTGAAGTTAGCCCCCTCTGTTTTTAGCAGCCCACAGTCAGCTTTGGAGAAGTTTTTCATGGTGGTTACCTTTGCTGGTGATGTGGTTGAGATGTGGATTCCCATAGTAATTAGTCTGTGGTCAGATCTAACCAGGGAGGAATTGACTATTGGTGTTGAGCAACAGTTGCCCATGTTAGTAATAATCAGGTCAAGGATGTTGCCTCCTCTAGTGGGAGTAAGAATGAGCTGATCCAGCGCATTGGAGTTAATGAATTCCAGGAAACATTGGGCAAGTACACTGGTTCACGAGTAGTTTTCCCAGTTGATGATGTGGTAGTTGAAGTCACCCAGTATGAGAGTGTTGGGTTGGACCCTAATAGTTTCTAGGGTGCTCAGGAATGTGGAGTGAGAGTCTTGGGTGTTGTGTTTGCATTTTTACCTTAAATGAAGACAAGACACTTCTTCCTCTCTTTCAGTGGTATTTATTACACACGTGTGGGAGCCTACTGGAAAGTACCAGGGAGACTCCCTGCACAAAGGAATGCATAAGCTTATATGCTGGTGATATTGCTGACAGTACAAAAATATAAACTAGACCAATTAAAATAGTACAAAAGACAATTAACCAATCAGTGGTTTACCCATAGGCTTGAAGCAGTTCACATTATTACATCTCTAGGCAAAGAAAGAAAATTGGATACACTTCCATATAAGGCACATTTTCTACCATCTGATAAGATCTTGTTTTTCAGTACTTTTCCACTATTCACAGTTAACTTAATAGTTCACAGTTCAAATCAACACATACAGGTTCTCACATACTCAATCTACTTTGAACACATGCTTTGACCATTCATATTCTACAATCCCCCATTTGATGCTGTGTAAGCATCACTATTTAGTCTATCATACATTTGCCCTACGTCTAACATAACCATGTGGCTAGTTCCTTCAACACTGTCACATATTTTAATTTCATCATCCATAATTGTAGGCATGTAAATCTTTGGCACCTTTTTAGTAGTCTTGAAAGGCATTAATTTCAAAATCAATACTTTGATTAAAAACACAACAAGAAAAGCAATAAGAGCTAATACTGCAATTAATAGGATTAACTTTAAAAGTCCACTTCCCATCCTGAAAACAGGTTAGTTAGCCATGCCTACATTGAGCTATCGGCCTCCTTGGCCTTAGAGAGTTTGGAGACTCTCTGAATAAGTTTGAGATGACTTTCAATTTTGTGCTGATTGTCAGGAATAAATGTACAGCACTCCTCTTGGATTAAAGCACAAGTTCCACCTTTCACCGCTAGGGTGAAATCGAAAGCCATAGGATTTTGGAGGACTACAGCTCTCATGGCAATCAGTTCATCAGTCAGTAGTTCTAAGGCAGAAAATGTGGCATTGCTTAATACCGCAAGCAATTTAGACAGTTTTCTCAGTTCCCAGATTGATTTTGCTGCTCCGTATGCTGGGATTATACCAGCCCATGATATGACATCATCACCCAAGTCCATATAAGACAGTCCTTTAGTGCCAGCATGAGCTAAGTCATGATGATAAATCCATGATGCATCAATTTGGCCTAACGGATTGGTAGGCTTTTTAACCTCTTGCACATTTCGGATTTTCCCTTGGGGTAAGGCAGATGTATGTCGGATGGCTGGAACTAGATAACCTAAGAAACAGCTACCAGACCAGTTCTCCGGTAGCCATTTATAGGCCCTTCTTCCGCATATAAAATAACAGTCTTGTACCAAGGTGATAACATTTAAAGAGTGGTCACTGCCCGTGGTTATGCCATGGTATATGGCAAGAAATATGATTTTACGAGAACCAAATAATGAGGCATTTCTCAATATCGGCTGAATGGCATCAAATGAAACTCGACAGCCCGAGGCTAAGGGTTTTCCTTCTGTATAATTGCACTGGTATTCGATTGTCGTATTGCAGATACTTTGTCCCATTTTTCGAGTCCAGTGATGTTGACTTGAGTAATTCCGTTGGAAACACAGAGTGCCATTGCAATGGAGAGAAAGTTGTAATGCAATAGATTTAATGGATGCAATGTTAGCAGTGTTGTCAAGTAGACTAGTCCATGTATCAATGATACTTAGTGGAGCCACAGCCAATGACAATCCCCATGCACAGAGGGAATAGAAGTGCAGATCCAGCAGTTAGAGATGTTGAATGTAGAAGCATAAACATATTTGATGGCTTGATAGGTGTTGAAAGGTGGGTGCCAAATGGCTCATTTGGTGTGATGCGTCAATGGAGCAGGAAATAAAAATGGCCAAAGCAAAAATAATAGTACAACAAGAATGACCACCAAAACGATTGTCCAGTATTTGTGTGGAAATGGTGGTTGAGTCTGTGTAGCGTCAGTAGTTTGGAGTTTTCCAAAAGGGTAAATATTAGGCATTGTCAGGTACTGGAACAGTTCTACTGTAAGTACGTGTAGCAATAGGAGGAGAATCTGGAGTTGAAAAAGGTAAAGGCTGTTGATCTTCAAATGGCACAACTTTTTTGACATGTGAAATGTGGATCCAAGTTGGAGATACCTGCAGAGAAGAAAGCTGATGAAATATCTATAACCATAAAACAATGTGCTGTAGGTGGGATACAGCTCAAAATCGTAGCTGGGTTTGGTACGATTGGGAAAACAGGCAAGACAGCTTTATTGACTTCCCGCAAGTCTTGCACAAATCTGTAAGCTTGTTTACCAGGTTTCTTTACCAGTAGAATTGGGGTATTACATGGACTTGTTGTAGGTACTATAATTCCTTGTTGCACCAGGGCAGAAATGACGGGGGCAATACCAGATGTGGCCTCTACCATCAAAGGGTACTGTGTTACCCAAGGTAACTTTGCTCCAGGTTTTAAGGTTATTTTAACAGGAGTGGCTGAAATTAGAAATCCAACATCATTATCATGAGTGGTCCATAGATGAGAGGGTAATGAGGTTAAATGCTTATTCTTGTCGAGGTCAGACTGCATACGCATTGTTTGCAGAGTGACGTTTTCATCTAAAGTAGCCAAAATACTATCTTGTTTGTCTGAAGGTACTTGTAAATATACTCCTTCAGTGGTACAGAATATAGTTGCTCCCATCTTACAGAACAAATCTCTTCCCAATAAATTTAATGGTGCTGAGGGTCCTACTAAAAATGCATGATTGTCTTGCAAAGGTCCCAAAGTCACTGGGACTGGGATGGTTTCAGAATATTCAATAGGAATGCCAGAGACACCTACCCCTCTGGTTACGTTATTGGAGAGGGGGACATTTATTGTTGCTTCACCAGATAACATGGATTTGGATGCTCCAGTATCAATCAAGAAGGGGTATGGTTTATTTTTGACAAGTAGCATAACATGTGGTCCATCTTGATCAACAGGTATGAAAGGGCACAACTGCTGTTGTCCGTGCTCAGGGAACCTTCATTGTGATGACTACCGATTGGATGGAGTCTAGTTAGAATTCCACTGAGGTGACGTACCAGTGGGTGGAGCAGGTTGCTCAGCCAGATATGGACATTCATTTCACCAGTGGCCTACTTGGCTGCAATTAAAACACTCCATTTGATTTTGGGGTGTGGCTGATCTATCTTCCTGCCAGTTTTGTCTGTTATGGTTTCCAGCCCCTTGGCATCCGCCTCTCCCTCTTCCCCGTCCACGCCCTCCCCGTCCATGCTGCCCGAAGGCAGTGCACATCTGAATTTGCGCTTTAACCAATTTCTCTTGTAAATCCTTTTTTTCCTGTGCTAAGTGGTCGGAGAGGTATTGCACATGTGGAACTAATTCGTGCAATCCAAGACTAGGCCAGTTTAAACACACTTCTTTTAACTTATCTCGTACTTGTGGGCGTAATCCATCTACGAAAGCAGCCAACAATCCACTTTGTGCTGACCCTTCTGTGGGTTCAGTGTGCCCAGAATAAGCCTCAAAGGCTTCAGTGAGACAATTTAAATACTCGTCCATGGGTTTGTCTTCTTTTTGAAGTATTGACTTGATTTTGGACCAGTTGGGTGTGGGTGGAACTATTATTGTGATAGCATCTACTAAATGCTGTCAAACCGCTTCGAACCCATTATCTCCATGTGAGTCATGTTTTGGAATCAGAGTAGGGAAATTGGCATGGTCCCAAATCCATTTCATCAGATCAGCCGGTATGGCGTACTGAAGAACTGCCTTAACTTCTTCTATCGTAGGATTTTGTAAACAAATATGTCCTGCCAGCACATGCTGGAATTTAGCTGGGTTAGTACGAATGGGCGGTAATGATTTAGTAATGGCTTGAAAATCAACCGCTGACCACGCCCTAGGTACTACAATGGTCGGTGGTTCCTGTGCACTTCTAGCATGAGCCAGGTTAGGTACCTCCCTCAAAGGTAACAATCTGTCATCGTCTGACGACTCTGACCCTGAATCTGGATTAAATTTATCTGGTCCAAAATACCTGTCCCCACTGTCCATTATAGTGGGAACTGACCAAAAAGCCTTTGTCGGTGTAAATGTCATTTTCCTTTACCTTTATAGTAGGGTTTAGCCTTAAAATACATTACAGCTTTTGCTTCTTTATGAGTCTTACTACGAGTTTTTGGTCCCTTTTTTCTATCGCTTGTGTCTGGATCTCAGCCACTAGAGTGACTCTTCACTGCTCGTTCTCTTTCTTTAGGGGTGTGGTCTTTAGTGGTGGAATCTGGCTGCTGTGCTTCCGCTCCTTGTTGAGCGGGGGTGCAACTGGTGGTGCAGTTGGTGGTGGTGGGAGCCAAGCATTATCATCTTCCAATGGTTCATTTATCTGTAATTTAGCTAATTCCTTCACAGGATAAAGCCCCTTAAAGGGTGGGTCCTTCAAACATTTACCGTTTCCTACATCTAAATTACTAGCAGTTTGTTTAATTCCCTCAATTGCTCTTTTAATTTCTGCTGATTATCTTTTAAACTACTAATAACCAAATCCTTTTCTCTTTCTTTTGCCTCTGTCATCCAGTCATTAAATGCTGCCCAGCACAACCCTGGTATTCTTCTCCCTTTTCTTCTTAATTTCCCTTGGAGATTTAGCAAAATGTTTTTATTAAAACTACCATTCTCTGGAAAGGCGAGTTTACCATCATCCTCAGTGAGGGCGACCCACTGACTTATAAACATACAACTGTCCTGGGACACATGAAAAAACATGTAACCAGCTGGTGTACCTCTTTCTGGCTCTTTTATGGTTACCACACTTGCTTGCTCCCATTTTCACACGATAAGCTATTCTGTATTTTACAGAGGTAGCTATGACATTTTGTAAATGTTGTTTCCCCACTCTCGTATCTCCTTTCATTCTTATGTCACCAGTGTTTCGTTTTACCCCACTCTCATACTGCACAATCAATAGCAGAGAGAAAAGAAAAAAAATACATGCCACTTACCTCAAACAACTGAATGAGAGGAATTATTACATTTCTATAAAATTATCAATACCAAATTTATGAAGCAGATAGGTACAGGAAATGAAAGAAACACTGCCAGAACAGAAAATTCTGTCATGGGCCCTTTTACTAGCAGTATTCTTTCAATCCCAAACTACCACAGCTGTTGTCAATTCAGATCCGAGTAAACGACACCAATTGTTGTGTTTGCATTTTTACCTTAAATGAAGACAAGACACTTCTTCCTCTCTTTCAGTGGTATTTATTACACGTGTGGGAGCCTACTGGAAAGTACCAGGGACACTCCCCAAACAAAGGAATGCATAAGCTTATATCCTGGTGATATTGCTGACAGTACAAAAATATAAACTAGACCAATTAAAATAGTACAAAAGGCAATTAACCAATCAGTGGTTTACCCGTAGGCTTGAAGCAGTTTACATTACTACATCTCTAGGCAGAGAAAGAAAATCGGATACACTTCCATATAAGGCACATTTCCTGCCATCTGACAGGCTCTTGTTTTTCAGTACTTTTCCACTATTTACAGTTTACTTAATAGTTCAAATCAATACATACAGGTTCTCACATACTCAATCTCCTTTGAAAACATGCTTTGACCATTCATATTCTACATGGGACATGGTTGGGGACTCATAGTAGGCTATGAGCTGGATTGCAGTCTTACCCACTGTTAGTTGTATCTGAATCATCTCTGATGCATTATGCTGAGCTACTAGTCTGGAGGTGTGCATATCCTTCATGAATATGGAGACGCTACCGCCTTTGGAGCTTTGGTCCATTTTCTGGGGCAGAAAGGTGTGGAATGAGTTATAGCCTGGTAGCGCAGGGGTGCCTTTTGCTGCTTTAAACCAGGTCTCCATTACATCGCAAATGTTGATGTTATCCATTTTGAGGAGTGCTTCAAGCAAGTGCATCTTGAGATTTAGACTTCTAGCATTGAGCAGCATGACCCTCAGATTGCATTTATTTATAGCTGTCACAGTGGTAATTTGGTCTTTGGAACACCACCTAAAAAAGGCACTATAGGGGTGGCAAGAGCCTTAGCCAGTATCTGGAAACCTACGGGTGACAGATACAGGCCATCTCTGGCAAAGCATCGAGGTCTGTCAATCATGTTATACCAAGCAGACAGATACTGGATCCCCTTAGAATGACACCAGAAACTTAGCCAATTGTTGAAGTCAATCATTTTCTGCTTGTACTGTGGTATCATTCTGGGCAATGCTAGGATGCTGCTCAGGGCTAGGGGCATACCTGCCTGGGCCACATAATCCAAGACCTCCTCCATGCCTCTTTTCATGTAGTCCAGGGAGGTAAGTCTTAGGTCATTCACACCCACATGGACAATGACAGAGTCATACTTGTACTTGTTGTGGAGTGACCTGAGTGCGTGTGTTACATGTCGGATCCTGGCACCTGACATTCAACTGACTGTTACCTTCTTATTCAACCTAGTGAGTGGGACATCAGTGTGTGTCACCATCGAGTCCCCTATGATTAGTGATTGGGTAAGCTGTTTTGCCTTAGGGGCTTAGGTTGAGGGGCACACTGTGTAGGTGAGCTATGTGTCTTGTGATTTTTGCTGTGTTGTGGGGTCAAGTACATTTCTGATTTGGAGGTCTCTGCTGTTCGAGTAGATTTCTATTGAGAGCCTCTGCGAAGGTGGCTGTGTGGTCTGTGTTTTTATGTGAGAGCTGTGATGGTGGGTGTTTTGGAGGGCTATGTGTTCCATGTAGTGTGGTGCAGGTGCTGACCTTCTCCTCTTGACCAGCTATTTTGGTCTTGGCTGAAGAGTGCATGTCTTCCGATTTGGATATACAAGTGCATCTCTCACAAGTCTGAGTGTTGGGAGGTAAGAGGAGAGGGTTGTCTTTGTACATGAGGCAGTTGCTACACTGCCTCAGAATGCCCAAGTTCACCAGGTTAATAGGAGAAAGCACAGGTAACTGACCTTTAGACATGCCAGGAAGGATGGTCATTATTAATAAGTACTGGAGTTATTTCCTTATAGGACGTTTAGTGCTGTTAGCACTTATGTGTGCTACAATAATTGCTACAAGAAACCAGATAAAGTGCTAGGCGAATAAGCTAGTTAAATGCAAGAGAGAAGAGAACTAGCAAGATCTAAGGGAAAAACTGAAGTGCAGCCTTTCTGGCACCGGTAATAGTTTACCCTAGATTAGTGGCAATGCATAGTGTTCAAACACGGGCTTTTGAAGCAGAAAGTTGAAAGGGAACTAGAAACCACTCCTCTTGTGGTAGATAGGCTACCTAGTGCTTACCACTCCCACTGATAAGCTGAGAGGCTTCCCTCTAATACAGAAAGGTCTGGGGAACTCAAACTACAATACAGTCCTGTATACAGCAAATCTGTATCTGGACTACTCTAGTAACAGGAAAGGCAGGAAAACAAGCTAGAACTTTTAATACAACAGTAGCAAATGAGCAAACTGATTTAAACAAATTAACCAATTAACCAATAAAAAAGCTCAAAACTGAGCCCTGTTCCAGCAGTCTTCAATCAGACAAGCTCCAGCTGCACACTCCTGCTACTAGAGTACAGGGGAACCTTCTCCAAAAAAAGATGGCCTGGATTAGTGCTCAAAGTTATACAAACAAAGCTAGAGTCAGCAGGTCTGAATCTAGTTTATGCTACAGCAAACAAGGCACACCAATTTCAGAAAGAAACAGTTCAAGTAAGCAGGCACAATAAGCCTTTAACCAGAAATTCCCAGCTCAGAAGGGCAGAATCTACCCTCTCCTCCCACAAGAGTACAGACCACAAACCTTCTTAATGTAAAATAACTGGCCTGAAGCCCAAGTGCTTAAACCAGAACTAAGCCACTTTTAGAATAACAGACACTAGGTCTTCAGTCAGCAACTCCCACCTTAGAAGGATGTAAGCTACCTGTCCTGCCACAAGAGTGCAGACCACAAACCTTCTTAATGTAAAACTGGCCTGAAGCCAAAGTGCTTAAACCAAAAGGGTTAGAACAGTTACAGTTTAATCAAGCTATTAACAAGCAGTAATAAATGCAATATAATAAATGCAATTGAGTAATTTTAAGAATAGGCTGCAAAAGCAAAATTAAGTAATAAAGTAGGAAGAAACACAAATACAGTAAAAGATTAATAAAGTGCAATATTTTTTAATATAACATATTGAAAAAGAATTATTGGCAATTGTGTTTGCATGTTTGAAGTTCCACAATTATATTTATGGCCGACCAATTCAAAATCGAGACTGACCACCAACCTCACACAGCTTCAGATCCCTTTCTCCAGAAGCTCAACCTCTTTATCAGTCAAGGACGGTCATCAAAGCAATCTTGTTTACCAGTGGATGTGCAGCAGTATTTTCCTTACAGAGATGAGATTTTGTCAAACAACGGTATCATGAAATGTTCAAAAGTGATTCTTCCAAAATCATTGCAACAAGCATACATTAAGATTTTGCATCATGGCCACCCAGGAATTGATTCTACCAAAAGAAGGGCAAAAGGTCTAGTATATTGCCATTCTTTGTCAAAGATATTGAGAAGGTACTTTCATCTTGTTCTGTCTGTAATAGTACTAAACTGCATCAACAAAAAGAACCACTTCTGTTAAGCCAAATTCCTGAACTGCCTTGGTCGACAGTAGCCACAGGTGTCTAAATGGAATGATCAACATTACTTGGTATTAGACTCAAATTGGTTTGAGACTGACCTTCTGCCTAACCTAATGTCCACTACTGTCATTACCAAGTTGGAGATTTTTCTGTCCATGATAGTCTACACAGTTATTTCTGACAATGGTGCATAGTTTACAAGTCAGCAGTTCAAAATATTTGCTGAAATGTGGGACTTTATTCATATTACAAGTAGTCCTGAATATGCACAGTTAAACAGCTTGGCTGAACGTGCAGTTCAAAGTGCAAATAAGTCGAAATGAGAGAATACTGATGTTTTACTCAATCTCCTGAATCTCAGAAACATTCCTCGTGATAATCATCTTGGTTCACCTGCCCAGAGACCTATGTTGAGAAAACCAGAACCACATTAGCAATCAGTAGCAAATTAATGGTTCCCTGTGCCAAGAACAACAAAGCAGTGAAAGCTCAACTCCTGTAAAAGCATTTGTCCCAAAAGTCCTACTATAAGACCAGAAAACCACTCAATCCATTGAAAGAAAGGGAGATAGTGAGGATGCAGACAGCAAAAGGTTTTGATTGGATTGGATTTGTGAAAAGTGTGTGTCAAGAGCTGAGATCATACATTGTGGAATCGCAGGGAATGGAATTTAGGCAGAATCGGAAGCATTTATTACCGGTGTCTGAGCCAGTGTTACAGCGTCTTGCCTGTAATAAAGACTCTAATTCTCAGAGTGACTTGTCCAATGTTCCATTTCCAAAAGACATTCCAGCAGATATCCCTGTTCATGAGAGCATCACTGAGAGTCCTAGAGCAGAACATTCCCTAGTGACTGTCTATTGCTAAACCCAGTCTTAACTATTATATTACAAGATTGTCACATTTCAGGATATAGTTCCAGATACACGGCAGCATGGACATAAATGTTGTTTTGTTCACTGTCTGTATAATTTGCATGTCTATTCAAATGTCATTGTCATTACAAGACAGTTCAGTAAAGAGAGAGGATGCAGATCAGAGTGTGATATACCTTTAAGAAGCTTTCCAATCAGTAGGTAGGTGCATATAAGAACTAAAAACAACACAACCAACTAGTACTTCATAAACACAAAAAGACAGCGAAACTTGCAGATGTTCTCATTTTCCAAAACTTTATTCCGTAAGCGCTTTCGTAAGGACTAGTATACAAATTCCTCAGACAAAGTTACACAAGAAGTCAATGACTTATATACTTATACAATTAATAACTAAAACAATAAAACAATTATATAAAAAAATTGACTAATTAAATAAACAACTCAATTCCTTTCCTCCTATGGAAAAAAATATTTTTTTTATTTCCATTATATAATATTGATTTATTTTATTTAAAATACTTAGTTACTAAATTGTGATTTAAATATAATTAAAACAATAGATGTGAAGGGTGTATATATATATATATATATATATATATATATATATATATATATATATTAATGGTATAAATTGAATAAATGAAAAATGACTGCAGGGCTAGATTTTTGTTGTAACCCCCCACACACACACACACACACACACACACACACACACACACACACACACACACACACACACACACACACACATACACACACACATACACTATATATATATATATATATATATATATATATATATATATATATATTTCTACTTAATACATTTGTATTTTATATTAATTTAAGTCACTAATTTAGTATCTAGGTATTTAGTAATAAAATCATGAATTATATATGGAAATACAAAGTAAATAGTTTTCCATAGGAGGAAAGGAATTGAGTTGTTCATTTAATTATTCATTTTTTTTACATAATTGTTTTATTGTTTTATTTAATAATTGTATAAGTATATGTCATTGACTGCTTGTGTAACTTTGAGGAAGTTTGGATACTAGTCCTTAAGAAAGTGCTTACGGAATAAAGTTTTGGAAAAAGAGAACATCTGGAAGCTTCGCTGTCTTTTTTTGCATATAAGTACTAAACACGTGCAAGCAAGAGTGCAATTTTAGATGAGCACCCAGAGTGAGAGCATGCATGTGTGTCAGTCAGTTCATTCATTTAAGTTTAATGTTCCTGCTATCCATCCTGATGTGTATGTATGTAATAAAATACTAAAACCACCAGCCTCATTATCTTATTCAGATGCACAAGACGAACAACACCCCACTCTATGTATAACAATGTGCCATACCTGTACCACTTTGTCTATACCATACAGTAAAATGTCAGGTTTGTACCACTCCCTTTATATGATACAGTAATTTACCATGGCTGTACTCCTCTCTGTGTGTTTCATAATGAGCCATGCCTGTACCACTTGGTCTATGGCATACAGTAACATTCCATGCTTGTACCACTCCCTTTATATGATACAGTAATTTACCATGGCTGTACTCCTCTCTGTGTGTTTCATAATGAGCCATGCCTGTACCACTTGGTCTATGGCATACAGTAACAATCCAGGCTGGTACCACTCCCTTTATATTACACCGTAATGTACCATGATTGCGCCCCTCTATCACAATATGCCATACCTGTACTGTTTATTCTATGGCTTACAGTAACATTCCATGCTTGTACCACTCATTTTATACAATATTGTAGTATACCATGATTGTATCCCTCTATGTATCACAGTATGCAATGCCTTTACCACTTGGTCCACAACAAACACTAACATGCCAGGCTTGAACCATACTGTCTACATAATACAGTAATGTACCATAATTCTGGCCCTCTATCCATCATAATGTGCCATGCCTGTACCATTTGATCTATGCCATACAGTAACCTGCTAGGATTTTAACAGCCCTTTATGTAATACAGTAATGTACCATGATTCTGCCCCTAGCATGCATGTAGCATAATGTGTGATGTTTCTATCACTTTTTTCTATGGCATACCATATCATACATGCCAAGCTTTTAGCACTCCCTTTAAATATTGTAAGGTAACATGATTGTGCCCCTCTCTATGCATCGCAATGTGCCATATCTGTACTGTTTAGTCTATGGCTTATAGTAAAATACCAGGCTTGTAACACTCCCTTTATATAATACAGTAATGCACAACAATTGTGATTCTGCCCCTTTTTATATATCACCATCTGTCACACCTGTAGCGCTTGGTCTATGGCATAATATAACATGCCAGGTTTGTACCATTCCCTTTATATAATATAGTGTACCATGATTGTACCCAACACTATGTTCCACAATATGCCAAGGCTGTAACCCTAGGCCTTGGCACACAGTAACCTATCAGGCTTAACTATTCCCTTTATATAAGACAGTAATGCACCATGATTGTGCCCATCTCTATGTATCATATTGCCATACCTGTTCCACTTGGTTTATGGCATACAGTAAAATGCCAGGCTGCAGGCTTATCACAATGTCCCATGCCTGTACCACTTGGTCTATGAGATACAGTAACATCTCAGGTTTGTACCACTCCCTTTTTATAATACAGTAATGTACCATAATGTGCCATACCTGTACCACATTGTCTATGGCATACAGTAACATGCCAGGCTTGTACCACTCCTATATAATACAATTTACCATGATTATACCCCTTTCTATGTATCATAATGTGCCATTCCTGTACCACTTAGTCTACGGCATACACCAACATGCCAGGCTTGTACCATTCCCTTTATATAATACAGCAGTGTACCATGATTGCACCCCTCTCTGTCTCAATGTGCCAGGTTTGTACCACTTGATTTATGACATACAGTAACATGTCAGGCTTCTACCACTCCCTTTATGTAATACAGTAATGTAACATGATTGCACCTCTATGTAGCACAACATATCATGGCTGTGCCACTTGGTCTGTGGCATAGTGTAACATACCAGATTTGTACAACTCCCTTTATATAATAAAGTAATGTTCTGTGATTGGGCCCCTGTCTATGTATCAATGTGCCATGTCTGTACCACTTGGTCTATGCATAAAGTAATATGCCAGGCTTTTACCACTCCCTTTATATAGTACAGTAATGTACCATGATTGTGCCCCTATGTACCATAATGTGCCATGCCTTTCCCATATGGTTGATGGCACACAGTAACATGCCAGGCTTGTACCACTCCTTTTATTTAATACAGTAGTGTACCATGACTGTGCCCCTCTCTATGTATCACAATGTGCCATGCATGTACCACTTGCTCTAAGGCATACAGTAATAAGTCAGGCTTGTGCCAAATACTATACTTCATTCAGCAATGAGACTTGCTTGTACCACTCACTGTTATACACTAATGTAACTTTTGCGTCTCATTATATGTTATACAGTAAAGTGCCATGCCTGTACCACTCACTGTATCATACCATAATGTACCATACTATGCAAATCTCTGCTTATCAGATAGCAATGTTATACACTTGTACCACTCACTATGTCATAGAGTAATGTACTGTGTCTGTGCAATTTACTATCCAATGTACAGTAAAGTAACATACATGCACCACTCACTATTTCATGGAGTAATGTTCCATGCTTGTGCCACTTACTATACTTTGGACAGTAAAGCAGCGTGCATGTACCACTAACCATGTCAAAAAGCAATGTACCATGTCTGTGCCACTAACTATAAATAATACAGTACAGTAATTTTTGTGTACCATTCCTATGGAGAGAGGATGGGGTCCAAATGGAGGGATGATAACTCAGGATGCAAAGGAGAGAAGTAGTGATGGAATCAAGTTCAATTATATAACATACAGTAATTTATCATGCTTGTACCAATCATTATATGTCATACAGTAATGTACCATGCACATACCACTTGGAATATCACTAAGTAATGTACCATACACATAATTCACTATCTTACAGAGATGTATCCTGCTCACACCACTCACTATATATCATACAGTAATGTGTCATGCTCATACCACTATCATGCAGCAATGTATCATGCTCATACTACTCATATCATACAGTAATGAAACATGCTCATACCACTATCATACAGTAATGTATCATGCACTTGTCACTCACTATATATCATACAGTAATGTATAACTCATACCACTCATATCATACAGTAATGTATCATGCACATGCCACTCATATCATACAGTAATGTATCATGCTCATACTACTCATATCATACAGTAATGAAACATGCTCATACCACTATCATACAGTAATGTATCATACTCATACCACTCATATCATACAGTAATGAAACATGCTCATACCACTATCATACAGTAATGTATCATGCACTTGTCACTCACTATATATCATACAGTACTGTATAACGCATACCACTCATATCATACAGTAATGTATCATGCACATGCCACTCACTATATATCATACAGTAATGTATCATGCTCATACCACTCATATCATACAGTAATGTATCATGCACTTGCCACTTACTATATATCATACAGTAATGTATCATGCTCATACCTCTCATATCATACAGTAATGTATCATGCACATGCCACTCACTATATATCATACAGTAATGTATCATGCTCATACCACTATCATACAGTAATGTATCATGGTCATACCACTCACTATATATCATACAGTAATGTATCATGCTCATACCACTCATATCATACAGTAATGTATCATGCACTTGCCACTCACTATATATCATACAGTAATGTATCATGGTCATACCACTCATATCATACAGTAATGTATCATGCACATGCCACTCACTATATATCATACAGTAATGTATCATGCTCATACCACTCATATCATACAGTAATGTATCATGCACATGCCACTCATATCATACAGTAATGTATCATGCACATGCTACTCATATCATACAGTAATGTATCATGCACATGCCACTCATATCATACAGTAATGTATCATGCACTTGCCACTCACTAGATATCATACAGTAATGTATCATGTTCAAACCACTATCATACAGTAATGCATCATGCATGTGCCACTCACTATATATCATACAGTAATGTAGCATGCTCATACCACCCATATCATACAGTAATGTATCATGCTCATATCACTATCATACAGTAATGTATCATGCACATGCCACTCACTATATATCATACAGTTACATATCATGCTCATACCACTATCATACAGTAATGTACCATGCTCATACCACTCACTATATATCATACAGTAATGTATCATGCTCATACCACTCATATCATACAGTAATGTATCATGCACATGCCACTCATATCCTACAGTAATGTATCATGCTCATGCCACTATCATACAGTAATGTATCATGGTCATACCACTCATATCATACAGTAATGTATCATGCACTTGCCACTCACTATATATCATACAGTAATGTATCATGCTCATACCACTCATATCATACAGTAATGTATCATGCACTTGCCACTCACTATATATCATACAGTAATGTATCATGGTCATACCACTCATATCATACAGTAATGTATCATGCACATGCCACTCATATCATACAGTAATGTATCATGCACATGCCACTCACTATATATCATACAGTAATGTATCATGCTCATACCACTCATATCATACAGTAATGTATCATGCTCATACCACTCATATCATACAGTAATGTATCATGCACTTGCCACTCACTATATATCATACAGTAATGTATCATGGTCATACCACTCATATCATACAGTAATGTATCATGCACATGCCACTCACTATATATCATACAGTAATGTATCATGCTCATACCACTATCACACAGTAATGTAACATGCTTATACCACTATCATACAGTAATGTATCATGCTCATACCACTATCATACAGTAATGTATCATGCACTTGCCACTCACTATATATCATACAGTAATGTATCATGCTCATACCTCTCATATCATACAGTAATGTATCATGCACATGCCACTCATATCATACAGTAATGTATCATGCTCATACCACTATCACACAGTAATGTAACATGCTTATACCACTATCATACAGTAACGTATCAAGCACTCACCACTCACTATATATCATACAGTAATGTATCATGCTCATACCTCTCATATCATACAGTAATGTATCATGCACATGCCACTCATATCCTACAGTAATGTATCATGCTCATGCCACTATCATACAGTAATGTATCATGGTCATACCACTCATATCATACAGTAATGTATCATGTTCATACCACTCATATCATACAGTAATGTATCATGCACTTGCCACTCACTATATATCATACAGTAATGTATCATGCTCATGCCACTATCATACAGTAATGTATCATGCTCATACCACTCATATCATACAGTAATGTATCATGCACTTGCCACTCACTATATATCATACAGTAATGTATCATGCTCATACCACTCATATCATACAGTAATGTATCATGCACTTGCCACTCACTATATATCATACAGTAATGTATCATGCTCATACCACTATCATACAGTAATGTATCATGCACATGCCACTCACTATATATCATACAGTAATGTATCATGCTCATACCACTCATATCATACAGTAATGTATCATGCTCATACCTCTCATATCATACAGTAATGTATCATGCACATGCCACTCATATCCTACAGTAATGTATCATGCTCATACCACTATCATACAGTAATGTATCATGCTCATACCACTATCATACAGTAATGTATCATGCACTCTCCACTCACTATATATCATACAGTAATGTATCATGCTCATGCCACTATATATCATACAGTAATGTATCATGGTCATACCACTCATATCATACAGTAATGTATCATGCACATGCCACTCACTATATATCATACAGTAATGTATCATGCTCATACCACTCATATCATACAGTAATGTATCATGCACATGCCACTCACTATATATCATACAGTAATGTATCATGCTCATACCACTATCATACAGTAATGTATCATGCACATGCCACTCACTATATATCATACAGTAATGTATCATGCTCATACCACTATCACACAGTAATGTAACATGCTTATACCACTATCATACAGTAACGTATCAAGCACTCACCACTCACTATATATCATACAGTAATGTATCATGCTCATACCACTATCATACAGTAATGTATCATGCTCATACCACTCATATCATACAGTAATGTATCATGCTCATACCACTATCATACAGTAATGTATCATGGTCATACCACTCATATCATACAGTAATGTATCATGCACATGCCACTCACTATATATCATACAGTAATGTATAACTCATACCACTATCATACAGTAATGTATCATGCACATGCCACTCACTATATATCATACAGTAATGTATCATGCTCATACCTCTCATATCATACAGTAATGTATCATGCACATGCCACTCATATCCTACAGTAATGTATCATGCTCATGCCACTATCATACAGTAATGTATCATGGTCATACCACTCATATCATACAGTAATGTATCATGCTCATACCACTCATATCATACAGTAATGTATCATGCACTTGCCACTCACTATATATCATACAGTAATGTATCATGGTCATACCACTCATATCATACAGTAATGTATCATGCACATGCCACTCATATCATACAGTAATGTATCATGCACATGCCACTCATATCACACAGTAATGTATCATGCACATGCCACTCACTACATATCATACAGTAATGTATCATGCACATGCCACTCATATCACACAGTAATGTATAATGCACATGCCACTATCATACAGTAATGTATCATGGTCATACCACTCATATCATACAGTAATGTATCATGCTCATACCACTCATATCATACAGTAATGTATCATGCTCATACCACTCATATCATACAGTAATGTATCATGCTCATACCACTCATATCATACAGTAATGTATCATGCACTTGCCACTCACTATATATCATACAGTAATGTATCATGCTCATACCACTCATATCATACAGTAATGTATCATGCTCATACCACTCATATCATACAGTAATATATCATGCAAATGTCACTCACTATATATAAT
The DNA here is from genome assembly GCF_019279795.1 of Protopterus annectens. NCBI lineage: Eukaryota > Metazoa > Chordata > Ceratodontiformes > Protopteridae > Protopterus > Protopterus annectens. The sequence goes on from NC_056748.1 coordinate 1,108,000,505, forward strand.
ACAGCAATGTATAACTCGTACCACTCATATCATACAGTAATGTATCATGCTCATATCACTCATATCATACAGTAATGTATCATACACTTGCCACTTACTACATATCATACAGTAATGTATCATGTTCATACTCTCATATCATACAGTAATGTATCATGCACATGCCACTCATATCCTACAGTAAAGTTTCATGCTCATACCACTATAATACAGTAATGTATCATGCACATGCCACTCATATCCTACAGTAATGTATCATGCTCATGCCACTATCATACAGTAATGTATCATGCACATGCCACTCATATCATACAGTAATGTATCATGCGCATGCCTTATATATCATACAGTAATGAATCATGCACATGCCACTCATATCTTACAGTAATGTATCATGGTCATACCACTCATATCATACAGTAATGTATCATGCTCATACCTCTCATATCATACAGTAATGTATCATGCACATGCCACTCATATCCTACAGTAATGTATCATGCTCATACCACTATCATACAGTAATGTATCATGCTCATACCACTATCATACAGTAATGTATCATGCTCATACCACTATCATACAGTAATGTATCATGCACTTGCCACTCACTATATATCATACAGTAATGTATCATGCTCATACCACTCATATCATACAGTAATGTATCATGCACATGCCACTCATATCCCACACTATATATCATACAGTAATGTATCATGCTCATACCACTCATATCATACAGTAATGTATCATGCACATGCCACTCACTATATATCATACAGTAAAGTATCATGCTCATAACTCTATCATACAGTAATGTATCATGCACATGCCACTCATATCATACAGTAATGTATCATGCACATGCCACTCATATCATACAGTAATGTATCATGCACATGCCACTCATATCATACAGTAATGTATCATGCCACTCACTATATATCATACAGTAATGTATCATGCTCATACCTCTCATATCATACAGTAATGTATCATGCACATGCCACTCATATCATACAGTAATGTATCATGCACATGCCACTCATATCATACAGTAATGTATCATGCACATGCCACTCACTATATATCATACAGTAATGTATCATGCTCATACCACTCATATCATACAGTAATGTATCATGCTCATACCACTCATATCATACAGTAATGTATCATGCACTTGCCACTCACTATATATCATACAGTAATGTATCACTCATACCACTATCATACAGAATGTATCATGGTCATACCACTCATATCATACAGTAATGTATCATGCTCATACCACTCATATCATACAGTAATGTATCATGCACTTGCCACTCACTATATATCATACAGTAATGTATCATGCTCATACCACTCATATCATACAGTAATGTATCATGCACATGCCACTCACTATATATCATACAGTAATGTATCATGCTCATACCACTATCATACAGTAATGTAACATGCACTTACTCACTATATATCATACAGTAATGTATCATGCACATGCCACTCATATCATACAGTAAAGTATCATGCACATGCCACACACTATATATCATACAGTAATATATAACTCATACCACTATCATACAGTAATGTATCATGCACATACCACTCATATCATACAGTAATGTATCATGCACTTGCCACTCACTATATATCATACAGTAATGTATCATGGTCATACCACTCATATCATACAGTAATGTATCATGCACATGCCACACACTATATATCATACAGTAATGTATAACTCATACCACTATCATACAGTAATGTATCATGCACATGCCACTCATATGATACAGTAATGTATCATGCGCATGCCACTCACTATATATCATACAGTAATGTATCATGCTCATACCTCTCATATCATACAGTAATGTATCATGCACATGCCACTCATATCATACAGTAATGTATCATGCACATGCCACTCACTATATATCATACAGTAATGTATCATGCTCATACCACTCATATCATACAGTAATGTATCATGCTCATACCACTCATATCATACAGTAATGTATCATGCACTTGCCACTCACTATATATCATACAGTAATGTATCATGCTCATACCACTCATATCATACAGTAATGTATCATGCACATGCCACTCACTATATATCATACAGTAATGTATCATGCTCATACCACTATCATACAGTAATGTATCAAGCACTCACCACTCACTATATATCATACAGTAATGTATCATGCTCATACCTCTCATATCATACAGTAATGTATCATGCACATGCCACTCATACCATACAGTAATGTATCATGCTCATACCACTCATATCATACAGTAATGTATCATGCACATGCCACTCATATCATACAGTAATGTATCATGCACTTGCCACTCACTATATATCATACAGTAATGTATCATGCACATGCCACTCATATCACACAGTAATGTATCATGCCCTTGCCACTCACTATATATCATACAGTAATGTATCATGCTCATACCACTCATATCATACAGTAATGTATCATGCACATGCCACTCATATCACACAGTAATGTATCATGCACATGCCACTCACTATATATCATACAGTAATGTATCATGCTCATACCACTATCACACAGTAATGTAACATGCTTATACCACTATCATACAGTAATGTATCATGCACATGCCACTCATATCATACAGTAAGACTGCCCCCATTCATAAAAGTAATGTTTTTAAAATGACATGC
>NC_056748.1:1108003735-1108026824 GCF_019279795.1 Protopterus annectens
TTGGGAAATCTCATCAGCAAAGTTTTTAACACCACTAGTTTCTCTGTTTTTTATTTGTAATTACAGTATGCAACAGAAAATTTTAAAAATGAAACTGAAGATGTGAGACAAAGGGTTTGTAACTAGGAATTATCATCTGCAGTTAAAAGAAAAATATATTACAGAAATTATGAATTACAAAGGAGTCAATGTAGGCATCTTTCAATTTGAAAACTGTGAAAACTGTTGTTAAAGGACAGGCTATTTGTGTTAGTAAATGTGCTATGCAACAAATTTTTTTTTAATGAAACTGAAAAGACAAACGTGTAGCTAAGAATTCTCCACAGGTAAGAAACAAATTACAGGAGTCAAGGAAGTTGAGTGTTATTACTGTATTAGATCACTAGGTGGTAGAGAACAGCTTATGATTAATGTACATTTCCAAAGAAATAAAAAGGACAAATTCTATGTTTTTGACTTATTCTGTTTATTCAGGTTATCAAACTGTTTCACATAACTGGCTACTTCTAAAGCTTTCCCAGAAGTAAAGTTGTTTGTGGCATTCAACTGTTCACGAACAGAGCTGCTTGTTTAAAGGAAATAACATTTTGTTTTTAAAAGCAGGTAGGGAACATATATTATTTGCAATTACTGTAGGTTCATTTTAATGCGACTGACAAAGCTACACATTTTCTAGAGGTTTTAATTCTAGTTCTCCAAATACTGTATATTTATTAAATGTTTGTAATCCAGTTTAGAGTACCAACAACAAGAATCGTAAAAGAATGTCAAGGAACAGAATATATGAACATTTCTATAGAATTACGAATCTAAAGAAACAAATGCACACTAGAGATGTACAAGGAGTATTAAATACATTTTTTCTATTAGTATCAATATGGATATACGAGGCGGTCACAGAAAATCTTTTAAACATAAATCATTAAGGCGGTTACCTTACATGCACAAGGTGCAGGGTTTGATTCTCACATGGAGTAATTGGCTAGGCTTAAAATGGCCCACAAGGGCAATTAGCCTAGTAGTAATCTATGAACCTATGAACCTATTAAGTGGGAAATACTTATTACTTCACAATTAACAGCACTGATCACATTAAGTATTAAATATGTCAAACTATGTCAATAAAGCATTAAACGTTTGTTTAATGCTGTAAAACATTTTAAATAAATTCAGTCTTTATCGGTTCACGTGTAGTCATGTGCTTTTAATGAAGTTATTTTAAGGAGAATTTGATTTTATACTTCTGTCTGATGTATAAATTCTACACTTGTATGTGAAATCTCTTACTGACGTAATAAAGTAGCATTTAAAATTTCCAAGCCATGAACCATTTTTTGGTTGGACTGGAGCTACTTTAAGTCAGTGGTAATACAGTACAGTTGTGTACACTTACCATAAATGTAGATGTTCGAGTGTATTCATTGTTGCAGTCATTACATTTGGGTAATCTGCTTGCAGGTTGCCCTCAGTCGGCCTGATTAACAAAGTCTTAGGTCCTGCGTCGGTTGCTGTCCCTTCTTCCATGACATCAGGGAAACATGCAGTCGACGCCATTACATCAGATTTTCTTGCCCCAGATGTCAGGTGCCCCACTAATGGGAAGCAATTAAACATAATAACACAAAGGTATACCTCCAGTTAAAAAGCAAATACACCAAAAAGGCTTTTAAGCATAGTAAAGGAAAGTAGAGGTACAGCCAAAAGAAGTTAGGGGGCAGGAGGGAGGGTAACCAGGACTGCAACAGTGAATACACTCGAACATCTACATTTATGGTAGGGAAGGTAACCAGGACTGCAACAGTGAATACGCTCGAACATCTACATTTATGGTAAGTGTACACAACTGTACTATATTCTTGGTGTTTCACTGTTGCAGTCATTACATTTGGGTACATTCCCAAAGCTATGGCTGGGAGGAGGAGTTTAGATAGCATTAGGGCCAGCTATAAGGCCCTGCAAGACTGCCGTGGCAAAGCCAGCTCTGGATTTAGAGAAAATTGGCAAATGATAATGCTTGGTGAAAGTATGTACAGAACTCCAGGTAGCAGCTTCTAGGCTGTCGTTGGTAGGAACCTCTGAGAAAGGCTGTAGAAGTAGATGCAGCCCTGGTGGAGTGAGATCTGATCCCCTGGGGGATAGGTTTTCCATGGTGCTTATAGCAGAAAAGAATGCAATGGCTTATCCATTTAGAAATGGTTTGTTTTGAAATAGCCTTATTATATATTATTTATTTATTTTATTTTATTTTACATTTGTTGACTGGGCTAGTCTAACTGGATACATGTCCATGTTCAGTAGAGGCCCGGGGAGATAAGCTCCAAGGAAGCATGAATATAATAACATATACAGGATTCATTTCATGTTAAACATTGCTAGAAAAAAAGACAAGGAATAATCTCAGAGTTCCAGGGAGATAAACTCTGAGGAAGCACAAAAATATAATCACATATACAAAGATTAATTTCATGTTAAAGACCAGGAATAATCTCAGAGTTCCAGGGAGATAAGCTCTGAGGAAGCATGAATATAATCACATATACAAAGATTAATTTCATGTTAAACATTGCTAGAAAAAAAAACAAGGAATAATCTCAGTGGTCGTTGTAGTTGCAATATAACATGTAAAGGATAGCAGCTGAGTTAGATAAGTTATTAGTAAGCGGGTTGGCATAAAGAAGGTAAACAAAAGTATGAGCTGCAATATTCAGAAAATGTGTTAAAAACAGGTTTAATTAAAGAAGTTATGAGGAGATAGTAAGAAAAGATCTAGAAAGAAATAAGTTTGTTGTTACTAAGAAAAGGAACAATAATACAGAAAAGAGGAGAGTAGGTAGGTCCAAGGAGGAAAGGTAATAGATCAGTGAGGTTTAGTGCAAGGGCATAACCACTGTGTTCTGAGAAACATTTTCAGTTTGTTTTTCAAGAGTGATAATGAGGGAACACAGGAAAGTTCAGTAGGAAGAAGGTTCCAGGATTTTCCAGCAGTATTACAGTAAAGAGAGTCTCCAGCCCTGTTGTTAGATTTACAAATATTTACCAGAAGTCTTTGTGACGAACGCAAGGTCTTAAGATTGTTGTAGGGGACAATGAGGGTAGATAGTATAGGGGTATTAGTAGGATGGTAAAAGGTTTTGTGGGCAATGGTAAGTTGGTGGAACTTGAGCTGATTTTGTAATTCAAGCCACCCTAGTTGCTTTAGGTTAATACAGTGCTGGGTTCTGAAAGGGTTACCTGTACAAATCTGGCTATGCTATTGTAGGAGTTTTCCATTTTATTAAGGTTGTTTTTAGAGAGATTAGTATATATGGGTGAGGCATGGAGGAGAGGAGAGATTAGATGGGTGTGAGCAATAGTTATTCTAGCTGCAGGAGAGAGGAAGGGTTTGATCAGTTTTCTATTAACAGATTTTAAGGTATTATTAATATGGGTGTCAAAGTTAAGGTTGTTATCTATGGTGACACCAAGTAGTTTGTTAGTTGAGTCTGGGGATATAAGACTGCAGTTATTGGATGTTACTATGAGGTTTATTGGGGTGGACTTACTAGTAGGAGTGAAAAGGAGGAGTTTAGTTTTTTTGGGGTTTAGTAGGAGACAGCGTTGAGTAAACCTAGTTCAACTGTGTTAAAGACCTTTTGGGTGAGGAAGTAAAGCTCAGATATGGATGTGGCTGAACATATAAGTGTTGAATCATCTGCATATTGTATGCATGTAGCTTGGGGGATTGCTAGGTGAAGGTCATTGATAAATATACAAAATAGGAGGGGTCCTAATATGGACCCTTGGGGGACCCCTATGTTAATGGGTAGATAGAATATTATGCCAAAGCATGGCCTGTTGCCTGTTTTCTAGATATGATTGGAACCATTTTATGGCAGATGCATCTAGTGACAGAGATTTGAGGATATTTATAAGTATTTGGTGATTTACCATATCGAACGCCTTAGACAGATTTATAAACAGTGCTGAGAAAAGCCTATTAAGGTTACGGTTTTTGTTGAGACAGTGAGTGAAGGAAAGAAGGGCAGTAGTAGTGCTGTGTGAGGGTCTGAAAGGGCAGTAGTAGTGCTGTGTGAGGGTCTGAAAGGGCAGTAGTAGTGCTGTGTGAGGGTCTGAAAGGGCAGTAGTAGTGCTGTGTGAGGGTCTGAAAGGGCAGTAGTAGTGCTGTGTGAGGGTCTGAAAGGGCAGTAGTAGTAGTGCTGTGTGAGGGTCTGAAAGGGCAGTAGTAGTGCTGTGTGAGGGTCTGAAAGGGCAGTAGTAGTGCTGTGTGAGGGTCTGAAAGGGCAGTAGTAGTGCTGTGTGAGGGTCTGAAAGAGCAGTAGTAGTGCTGTGTGAGGGTCTGAAAGGGCAGTAGTAGTGCTGTGTGAGGGTCTGAAAGGGCAGTAGTAGTGCTGTGTGAGGGTCTGAAAGGGCAGTAGTAGTGCTGTGTGAGGGTCTGAAAGGGCAGTAGTAGTGCTGTGTGAGGGTCTGAAAGGGCAGTAGTAGTGCTGTGTGAGGGTCTGAAAGGGCAGTAGTAGTGCTGTGTGAGGGTCTGAAAGGGCAGTAGTAGTGCTGTGTGAGGGTCTGAAAGGGCAGTAGTAGTTCTGTGTGAGGGTCTGAAAGGGCAGTAGTAGTGCTGTGTGAGGGTCTGAAAGGGCAGTAGTAGTGCTGTGTGAGGGTCTGAAAGGGCAGTAGTAGTGCTGTGTGAGGGTCTGAAAGGGCAGTAGTAGTGCTGTGTGAGGGTCTGAAAGGGCAGTAGTAGTTCTGTGTGAGGGTCTGAAAGGGCAGTAGTAGTGCTGTGTGAGGGTCTGAAAGGGCAGTAGTAGTGCTGTGTGAGGGTCTGAAAGGGCAGTAGTAGTGCTGTGTGAGGGTCTGAAAGAGCAGTAGTAGTGCTGTGTGAGGTCTGAAAGGGCAGTAGTAGTGCTGTGAGGGTCTGAAAGGGCAGTAGTAGTTCTGTGTGAGGGGCTGAAAGGCAAATAGTATAGCTGTCTGAGGGTCTGAAAGGGCAGTAGTAGTGCTGTGTGAGGCACTGAAATGGCAGCAGTAGTGCTGTGTGAGGGTCTGAAAGGCAGTAGTAGTGCTGTGTGAGGGTCTGAAAGGGCAGCAGTAGTGCTGTGTGAGGGTCTGAAAGGGCAGTAGTAGTGCTGTGTGAGGGTCTGAAAGGGCAGTAGTAGTGCTGTGAGAGGGTCTGAAAGCGCAGTAGTAGTGCTGTGAGGGTCTGAAAGGGCAGTAGTAGTGCTGTGAGAGGGTCTGAAAGGGCAGTAGTAGTGCTGTGTGAGGGTCTGAAAGGGCAGTAGTAGTGCTGTGTGAGGGTCTGAAAGGGCAGCAGTAGTGCTGTGTGAGGGTCTGAAAGGGCAGTAGTAGTAGTGCTGTGTGAGGGTCTGAAAGGGCAGTAGTAGTGCTGTGTGAGGGTCTGAAAGGGCAGTAGTAGTGCTGTGTGAGGGTCTCAAAGGGCAGTAGTAGTGCTGTGTGAGGGTCTGAAAGGGCAGTAGTAGTGCTGTGTGAGGGTCTGAAAGAGCAGTAGTAGTGCTGTGTGAGGGTCTGAAAGGGCAGTAGTAGTGCTGTGTGAGGGTCTGAAAGGGCAGTAGTAGTGCTGTGTGAGGGTCTGAAAGGGCAGTAGTAGTGCTGTGTGAGGGTCTGAAAGGGCAGTAGTAGTGCTGTGAGGGTCTGAAAGGGCAGTAGTAGTGCTGTGTGAGGGTCTGAAAGGGCAGTAGTAGTGCTGTGTGAGGGTCTGAAAGGGCAGTAGTAGTTCTGTGTGAGGGTCTGAAAGGGCAGTAGTAGTGCTGTGTGAGGGTCTGAAAGGGCAGTAGTAGTGCTGTGTGAGGGTCTGAAAGGGCAGTAGTAGTGCTGTGAGAGGGTCTGAAAGGGCAGTAGTAGTGCTGTGAGGGTCTGAAAGGGCAGTAGTAGTTCTGTGTGAGGGTCTGAAAGGGCAGTAGTAGTAGTGCTGTGTGAGGGTCTGAAAGGGCAGTAGTAGTGCTGTGTGAGGGTCTGAAAGGGCAGTAGTAGTGCTGTGTGAGGGTCTGAAAGGGCAGTAGTAGTGCTGTGTGAGGGTCTGAAAGGGCAGTAGTAGTGCTGTGTGAGGGTCTGAAAGGGCAGCAGTAGTGCTGTGTGAGGGTCTGAAAGGGCAGTAGTAGTGCTGTGTGAGGGTCTGAAAGGGCAGTAGTAGTGCTGTGTGACGGTCTGAAAGGGCAGTAGTAGTGCTGTGTGAGGGTCTGAAAGGGCAGTAGTAGTGCTGTGTGAGGGTCTGAAACCATGTTGTGAGTTGGAAATTAAGTTATATTGGATTAGGTGGTCTAGCAATTGTTTATAGATGCATTTTTCCATGATCTTAGCTAGGGGAGACAGAAGGGCAATGGGACGGTAGTTGGAGAGTTCAGTGGAGTTACCCCCCTTATGAAGGGGAATAATATTGGAGACCTTCCATATGCTTGGGATGTGCCCTTCAGTGATAGTTCTATTAATAAGAATGGAAATGGGGTATGCAATAGATTTGGCTGCCTTTTGTAAGTATTCAGCGGGAATCATGTCAGCTGAAGGAGTACATGGTTTGAGCTTTTGGACGAGGGCTAAAATGTATGTAGTTGGTACTGGTTGGAAGAGAAAAGGAGGGGGTGGGTTACTGATATAGATGGACATAGGTAAGTCCTGAGTAGATAGCTGATTACTAAGATTTTTAATGGCCTCAGTGAAATAGGTATTAAAGGTATTAGCAGTCTGTTTTGAATTCTCCTGGTCTGTGTCTTGTAGGTGTGGTGTGATGGATTGACCTGGGTGTACTAATTGATTAATACTTGCCCAGAACTTTTACGGTTGATTATGGTAGGTCTGTTGGAATTGTAGGTAGTTTCTTTTGTCAGACTGCACTGCTTTTTTAGTTTTGTTTCTTAGTTGCCTGAAGTTTTGTTCATCTACTGGGTTTTTAGTTGATCTTGATTTATTCCAGTATTTTTTTCTGAGTTTGATTTTTTGCCTGGTTTCGTTTGAAAGCCACGGGGCAGATTTAGTTCTCATTCTTACAGTGCGCGTTGGGGCATGGTGGTCTAGTATGGATAAGAAGTTAGAATTAAAGGAATTGACAGCTTCCTCCAATGGGAGGTATTTCAAGGGAGACCAGTTGCATGTTCTTAGTTCCCTTTGGAAGAGATCGGGGTCGAAGTTTTTCTTGGTTCTAATTGTCCTGGATATGGTTGCGTTGGGTAGGTTGGTTTTATGCCTGATGATGTAGGTTAGTGAGTGGTCACTTACATCATCTGGGAGGGTACCAGATTCATATGTCTGGAGATAACTATTTGTGAGTATCCAGTCTAACGTACTTTCTTTATTATTAGGCTTGTGTATCCTGGTAGTGGCGGTAATGGTTTGTGAAAAACCAAAAAGGTTTATATGGCTTGTAGGGTTTAAACTGCTAAAACATTTCCAATCAATGTTAAAATCCCCTAGGATGATGGTTTCTTGAGGTAAATTATGAGATAGGCAACATAGGATATTTTCTATTGCTGCAATATTATTACCAGGAGGGAGATAGGTACAGATAATAAAAATGGATTTGACTTTGTTAAGTTGGAGTTTGGTAATAAGAATTTCAGCATTGGAGACTTGACGTGTTAACAAGTTGTAGGTAGCAATCTGTAGGCTGGATTTAAAAAGGATTGCTACACCGCCACCCTTTTTGGTTGTACGGTCAAGTCGCAAAATATTATAACCAGGTGGGATGATTTCATTGTCTTTAGTTGAAGGTATTAACCAAGTTTCTGTTAAACAAAGAATGTCGAAGGAGTAGACATCTAGAAGAGCGTGGAGTTGTGTAACTTTATTATTAATGCTACGTATGTTGAGGTGAGCTAATAGCAGTGAGTTAAGTGGTTTAGTAAAGGAGTGGACAGGATGGAGGTTGGGGTTATGGAGTTGAGTAGTAGTAGTAGTAATAGGGCCTGGGTTGGGATGAATGTCACCATCTTTCAATAAGAGTCGTAGAGATTGAAGTCTAAGATCTGGGAATTTAGTATATAGAGTGAGAGATTTTCTTGGCTTGGGAGAGTCATATCTAATGTGGGTAATCCTATGGAATTTTGCTGGTAGATAGCTAGGAATGGATGTTATGTTAATATGGTTATTGAGAGTAGGTAGAGTAGGAGAGGTAGATAGTGTGTTGGGGTGGAGAGTTTGTGGATATATTGGGTGTTCATAGGAAGTTAGCAGGTAAGTTAAAGTTAGGGGTGGTAGAAGTATGAGTAGCCTCTGTAAGAGGGTTGAGTAGGGTGGCAAATGCATTTGGGAGGGTAAGTTGTTAGGTTGTACTTATTGGTTTGGAGGTATGCTAAGTGTGGAAGGAAAATAGGTGTAGGGTGTGGTAGGAGAAATTCGTAGAGGTAATTGAAAGTAAGGAAGAAAGGTGGTAATTAGCAATGGGAGGGGATATGATTAGTGCGAGAGGAAGAGGGTGTGGTTAGCTGGTATATGAGTAGGACCCCTGGGGGTGGGTGAGATTTGGGGGTAGAGAGGGGAGTGGAGTGAGCCAGCAGGGCGAATGGAGCGGGTAGAGACAAGTGAAGGAGAGGGTGGAGAATAAACTATCAGCAATGCTGATAACTGAAGGTAAGTAGGTGAGTCAGGCGTGGGAAAGATCAGAGGTATATCAGTAGTCTGTGAGATTCGAGAAAGAACAGGTAAGAGTATGCAGTTGAAGTAAGGGGTAAGGGAAAAAATAGTAGCAGGTCTACGACCTAAGGGGCATTTTGTGTGAAACAGAGGAAAACTACAGAATGATTAAAGCTTGAGATAATTATAGGGAAAGAGGGCAGATCCAGTATTGCAGGTAGATATGTAGGGATTTGGCTGGTTTAGAACCAGGGATGGAGTGAATAGCAGGTCAGAGGGGGGGTGTACATGAAGTAGAGGAGGTTAGATTCAGGGCAGATAGGAGGGGGTAGTAAGGGCTGCTGGCTGTTCAGGCTCGTAGCTTACTTTATAACCCCTGAAGCAAGTAGTAGACAGTAGTCAGTTTTAAAAACAGGACTTAGTCAACCACATACTTCCTTGAGAGAGGGTGCAGGGCAAAAAAAGGCAGTTTAGATGAGGCCGCAGAATTGGATAGGGTCCTTTGTCACCAGGTGGGTAGGCAGTTAGAGACTATGGATTTAGAGAAAATTGGCAAATGTATGTACAGAACTCCAAGTAGCAGCTTCTGGGATGTCTTCCCCCTCTGCCCCTGCAGCAAATGCTACCAGCAGTTCAGAATTTCTTTGAGGTTTAGTCCTGTCCAAGTAGAAGTTGTCTGTGCACATACAAGGAAATGCAGTATCCGTTCCCCTTTGTTCTGTGGATTTGGAAAGAAGGTTGGCAAATGAATGGACTGATTAAGAGCCATACTGGATACCACTTTGGGCATGAAGGATGGATTGGTTCTGAGTGACACCCTGTCCGCATGAAAGGTGCTGAAAGGCTCCACTGCCATTAGGGCCTGTAATTCAGATACCCATCTAGCTGAAGTGATTGCTAAAAGGAAAGTGTTTTTCCAAGAAAGAAAGTTTAATTCTGCAGTAGCAGCTGGCTCGAAAGGAGGTAGAGTGAGTTTCTCCAATACAAAGTTAAGGTCCCAGGCTGGGATTGGAGCTCTCCTGGGTGGTCTCAAATTTTTGGCCCCCTGAGGAACTGCTTGAGCAGTGGATGAGAGAAGAGGGGAGGTTCTGTGTTATAATGAGCTGAAATGGCTGAGGCGTGGATTTTAATGGAGGAAAAAGACAGGCCCTTGTGAAGCATCTCAGTTAAGTATTGTAAAATCTGAGGTAACTTGGGCGCTGCTGTGCTCATCCCTTGAGATTGGTTCCAGGCACAGAATCTTTTCCATTTTTCAGCATAACATTTTCTAGTACTAGGCCTCCTTGCCTCTAAGATGACATCCATCACAGGTTATCTGTGGGATGGTAAGGGAGAGTTTAAATAATTATCCAGGCTGCAAGGTTCAGTGTTGGAAGCTGAGGGTGCAGAATCTGGTTCTCCTGCTGAGACAGCAGGGAAGGAGTCTGAGGCAGGTGCCATGGAGATTAACCATGACACACTGCGCAGGAGGGGGTACCAGTCTTGGCGCAGCCAGTCTGGAGCAATCAAATCATCATTGGTTTGTCCTGTTTGACTTTTAGTAGTACTTTGGAGAGCAGACACAGCTGGGGGAAGGCATAGACTGACTGGATGCTCTGTCCTTCCGCTTATAAAACCTCTTTCCAGGCTTGTTTGTGGGGAGCCCTTGTGCAAAATTTGTCCAATTGGTAGTTCTGGTGGGAGGCAAACAGGTCTATATCTGGGCTCCCCCATTTGCTTGTCAACATGTTGAAAATCCTTGGTTCCAGTTTCCACACGTGTGGGTCCATGAGGTTTCTGCTTAGTCCATCTGCCGGTGTATTTAATATTCTTGGCAGGAATTGAGCTTGTAGGTGCACTTGGTAGCTCAAGGCTATTTTCCACAATGCCATGGCTAGTCTGCAGAGGGGGTAGGAATGGGTACCCCCCCCCCCCCGCTTGTTTATGTACCACATAACTGTGGTGTTGTCAGTCTTTACCATTAGTTGTCCTGGAAGAATGTAGTCCTTGAAGGCTGTCAGAGCATTCTGTACAGCTAACATTTCTTTTTGATTGATATGCAGGTGCATATGACTTGGGTTCCATTTGCCCTGAATGCACTTCCCTGCCAGGTGAGCCCCCCATGCATAGTCTGATGCATCAGTTGTTAGGGTTTGGGTGGCAGGGGGTGGTGTGAAAGGGAATCCCTTGTTTTGGTGGCAGGCCTCTGCCCACCAAAGGAACTCTAGGCGTAGGCAAGGTATTCTTCTTCTTTCGGCTTTTCCCGGTTAGGGGTCGCCACAGCAGATCACCTGTCCGCTCATGATTGGCAGTAGAGCTCTACGGTGTCGAGTTGCCAGCCCGGCGCCCAACCTTCCACAGAAGGCAAACACATGCACGCACTCGCACCTAGGGCCAATTTAGAGTGTCCAATCCACCTATAGCATGTCTTTGGGATGTGGGAGGAAACCGGAGCACCCAGAGGAAATCCACGCGACCACAGGGAGGACATGCAGACTCCGCACAAAAGGCACCCCAGCCGATGATCGAACCGGAGAAAAGTGTAGGCAAAATATGATAGGAATGATTGGTTATAGGCTGTGAGAATGTTGACTCCATAGGATTTTTAGATACCACTGTAGTTTCCTCATATGCAGTCTTGCATATGGAAGAATGCAGGAAGCCATGAACCCCAAAGTTTGCAGTACTTATCTTGCAGATAGCAGGGTTTTTGTGGCCACTTGTTTGAAGTAGGTTGTCAAATGAATTTGCTTTTCTGGTGTGAGGTAAGACATCTGGGAAGTTGTATTCAAGCTTACTCCCAGGAATGCAATTTGTTGACAGGGTACCAGTTGTGATCTCTTTTCATTTATGGGGTACCCCAGACAAGTTAGAACCCTTTTTACAAATGCCAGATGATTCAAAAGTATGTCCTGGCTTTCTGCCTGAATTTGACAATCGTCCAGGTATGGGTATATCTGAATACTTCTTTGCCTGCAAAATGCAATAACTGGAGCTAGGCACTTTGTGAATACCCTGGGCGCAGTAGATAAGCCACAGAGCAGTGCAGAGAAAGTACAGTTGTGTACCTACCAAAAATGAAGATTTTGGGTGTATTCACTGTTACAGTCATTACACTTGAGTTATCCTGCTGGCAGGCTACCCACAGTCGGCCTGAATTCCAAAGTCTAGGTCCGGCATCGGTTGCTGTCACCTCTTCCCTGACGTCAGTGCGCCAGGGGTATAAAAGATGCAGCAGACGCCATTTTCTTCAGTTTTTCTTGCCCCAGATGTCAGGTGCCCCCAAAATGGTAGGCTAAAAATTTATGCCAATAAGTATGCATGTGAAAACATAAACATTTCCTTCATCTACAAGCAAATACACCACATAGGTTGTATAGGATAGAGAAGTACAGATAAGTCCCAGCAAAGGAAAGGGGGATGGTGGGTGGGTAACCTGCAGCAAAGGAAAGGGGGATGGTGGGTGGGTAACCTGGACTGCAACAATGAATACACTCGAACATCTACATTTATGGTAGGTACACAACTGTACTATGTTCATCGTGTTTTACTGTTGCAGTCATTATACTTGGGTTGAATCCCAAAGCTGAGGTAGGGTGGCTGGGTCTAAATAGGACTAGGAGAGGCTATAAGGCCCTGCAAAACTGCAGTGGCAAAGCCTGCTCTGGCTTTAGAGTAGAGAGGTAAATGATGGTGCTTGGTGAAAGTGTGCACTGAACTCCAAGTTGCAGCCTCTAAAATGTCTTTGGTTGGTACCCCTCTGAGGAAGGCTGCTGAAGTGGCTGCTGCTCTGGTAGAATGTGGCATAATGTACTTCGGAATTGATTTGCCATGTTGTGAATAACAGAATCAAATGCAGTGGCCTATCCATTTCGATATAGTCTGCTTTGAGATAGGCTTTCCTTGTGATCCTGCAGCACATGCCACTAAAAGTTGCTCAGTCATTCTGAAAGCTTTAGTTCTGTCCAAGTAGAAGCGTAGCTGCCTGTGTATGTCCAAAGAATGCAGGAGTCTCTCACCCTTATTCTGTGGGTTTGGATAAAAAGTAGGCAAATTAATGGTTTGGTTAAGGGCCACACTGGACACTATCTTAGGCATAAATGTAGGGTTAGTCCTCGGAGAAACCCTGTCTGGATGGAAAATGATGAAAGATTCCACAGTCATGAGAGCCTGTAACTCTGAAACTCGTCTTGCAGAGGTTATTGCTAGGAGCAGAGCTGTTTTCCAAGATAAGAACTTTATTTCAGCTGTATTGGCTGGCTCAAAAGGCGGCAGTGTAAGTTTCTCCAAGACATAATTGAGGTCCCATGTAGGTATTGGTGCTCTCCTTGGAGGTCTTATGTTTTTGACCCCTCTGAGGTACTGCCTTAGCAATGGATGAGAAATCATAGGTGGTTCTGAATTGTAATGAGCTGAAATGGCAGAGGCATGGATTTTAATTGATGAGAAGGATAGGCCTTTGTCCAGCATCTCAGGTATTGTAAAATCTGAGGAATATTTGGTACAAGCGTGTCAATTCCTTGTGCCTGGTTCCAAGCACAGAATCTCTTCCATTTTTCTGCATAAGATTTTCTGGTACTTGGCCTCCTGGCCTCCAAAATAACATCCATCACTGCTTTAGAGAGAGGTGTGTTTTGAATTGCTACATTATTCGCCATGCTGCCAGATTTAGTGTCCTGAGTTGGCTGTGCAGGATCTGATTGTTTTGTTGGGTCAGTAAGTGAGGAATTAGAGGCAATGTCCAGGCTGGGCCTTGAGACAAGCTCTTTAGGATTGGGTATCAGTGCTGGTGGGGCCAGTCTGGGGCAATCAGAATCATTTTTGTCTTCTCTTGTCTGACCTTTAGGAGTACCTTGGGAAGGAGAGGCAGAGGAGGAAAGGCGTATACTGTCAGGGCTTTCCAGCTGAATGACAGAGCATCCACTTTCCATGCTTGGTTGTGATAAGTCCTTGTGCAGAATCTCTGTAGTTGGCAGTTTTGAGGGGAGGCAAAAAGATCTATGTTTGGGCATCCCCATTTCTTTATCATCATGCTGAAGACTTGTGGATCCAGTTTCCACTCATGGGGATCCGTAATGTTTCTGCTTAGTTCGTCTGCCAGAGTACTTTTCTTTACTGGCAGGAATTGTGCTTGCAAATGTACTTGATAAGTCAATGCTGTGTCCCACAAAGTCATGGCTTGTCTGCAGAGGGGGTAGGAATGTGTGCCTCCCTGCTTGTTTATGTACCATATGACTGTAGTATTGTCCGTCCTTATCAGTAGTTGTCCCGGATGAAAGTCCTTGAAAGCTGTTAGGGCATTTTGAACAGCTAGCATCTCTTTTTGATTGATATGAAGACACATTTGGCTTGAGGGCCATGTGCCCTGAATACATTTCCCTGCCATGTGGGCCCCCCAGGCATAATCTGAAGCATCTGTTGTTATTGACTACCTGGCTGTGGGTAGGTTGAGTGGCTGTCCCTTGTTGAGGTGACAGGACTGTGCCCACCATCGAAACTCCTGCTGAAGGCAAGGAATGAGGGTAATCGATGTTTCCAGGCTGTAGCAATGTTGAGTCCAAATACTTTTTAGATACCATTGTAGTTTCCTCATATGCAGTCTGGCACATGGAATTAGCAGAATGCAGGATGCCATGAAGCCCAAGGCCTGCAGAATTTTTCTTGCAGTTAACTGGGTCTTTGTTGCCAACATTGTGAAGTAAGAAGTCAGTTGCCTTTGTTTGTCTGGCATGAGATAAGCCATCTGGGCAGTTGTATTTAAGCTTGCACCCAGGAATATTATCTGTTGAGAGGGTACTAGTTTTGATTTTTTTTCGTTTACTGTGTACCCTAGGCAAATCAATAATCTCTTTACAAACGCCAGGTGCTCTAGTAGAATGTCCTTGTTCTCTGATTGAATAAGGCAATCGTCTAAGTAAGGATATATTTGAATTCCTCTTGTTCTGCAATATGCAATTACTGGTGCCAGGCATTTTGTGAAGACCCTGGGCGCAGTAGATAAGCCAAAGGGCAGTGCAGAGAATTAGTAGTGCATTGAGCCAGCTATGAATCTGAGGTATCTTCTGCAAGATTGTCTGATTGGTACATGCAGGTATGCCTCTTTTAGGTCCAAAGTTACAAGTCAAGCCTTCTTGCCCAGCATGGGCAGAAGCTGCTGCAAAGTCAACATTTTGTATTTATTTATTTATTTATTTATCATTTGTTGACCAGGAAAGTCCGACTAGGTTCCACAGCGCCTGTTTTCAGCAGAGGCCCGGGGAGAAATGCTCCAGATTTTGAATTTTGGAACATCCAGGAATATATTCGGAATACACAGGTCCAGTATTAGCCTCCAGGTTTTGTCCTTTCGGGGTACCAAGAAAAGCCTTGAGTAAAATCCTTGTCCCTGCTCTTGCTGTGGTATATGCTGAATGGCCCTCATGTCCATGAGGGATGAAACTTGTTTTTGTGCCTCTGCCCATTGATTGTGTGGCAGGTCTGGCATACCTTTTGCCCTTGGCAGGGTGTGAAAGTGGAACCTGTAACCCTGGGACACTATATTCAAGACTCATTTGTCCTGGGTGATCATGTGCCAGTTTTGTAAAAAAAGTGCTAGTTTACCCCCCAAGGGGGCTGCCAAAAGATAAACGCTTGGTGCTGGCAGAGGGAAGTCATTGGGACTGTTTCCTGTATGGCTGTGATTTGTCTTCTCCGCTTTTGGAGGTAGAAGTGGCCCACTGCTTAGGCCTGTATGAGCCCTGGGACTGGGATCTTCCTCTAGGGCATCTGTATCTGCCCCTTTGTGGTCTGTCTGACACTGGAAACGACAAATTCTTAGTAGGCCAGTTTCTGCTAAATCTGGGTGGCTGTACCTGTAAGAAATCCTTTCCTGTTTGCATAGATTTCACTTTGTCCTCCATTTTCTTCAACACCTCCTCTGCTTTAACACCAAATAAAGTATCATGCTGTAATGGAGCATCTAGTAATTTTGCCTTAACATGATCAGGAAGAATCTGTTCCTTTAACCAGGCATGCCTCCTAATGACAGAACCTGTAATTGTGGCCCTGCAAGAGGCATCTAGAGAATCAAAACCACATTGCAATGTATGCTTTCCCACTTGTTCAGTTGCATGCACTAAATCCTGCATTTCCTTATTTTCTGCAGAATAAGAATTTGCCAACATTTTCCGTTTTAGCAGTGACATTAAGCATATGAAATTGACAGTTTAAAGCCCTCACAGCCAAAGTAGCAGAAGTGTAAACTTTCTTCCCCATCTGTCTAGTGCCCTTGAATCCCTATCAGAAAGGATAGGGTTTTTTGCAGTAGAAGCCTTGACCCCTTTGGGACCCTGAGAAATAGTTTCTGGATCAGCAGCAGGGTTTTTGTAAAGAGATTTATGTGAGTCTGGAACCAGGGGGTAAAGAGTTAGGAGAAAGGGCGGACTAAAATACATCATCTGCAATGTCTAACACAGGGGGAATAGCAAGCGGCCTGTGCTGAGGTAGTAAAAGAAAATCTCTAAGCCTTTTCTTTGATTCTGAGTAGTCTTGGCTCTCCCAGTGGAAGTGCTCCCTCATGGTATGCAGGGTTTCCCCAAAAGATAAATCCTCAGGAGGACAGGCTGAAGGAATAGATTCTTCAGCATCAGAATCCTCATATGGAGGAAGAGAGTATTCCTGCTCAGAAGAAGAGTCAGAGGAAATGGAAACCTCATCTGAAGATTCATATTCTGCTCTTGCCTAGGCCTCTTATCAGGAGGGGGATGGGAACCCCTGATCAAGGTAATTAGGTCTTCGGCCATTTTGAGCATCTGTTTTTTAGACATGGAAGTCTGTCCAGGAGAATACTGTACTTGTTTTGTTGTCTTTACAGCTGCTTTAGTCTTTGCTTTGGAAGCTGAGGTAGGGTTTACATATAGCTGTGTAGGTCTGAAAACACCCTCAGAAGCCGATGCCTGCTCAGTGGCTCCAGACCCATCTGAGGGAATAATTTCAGAGTGTCCAATACCTTAAGGCCTAGCTGGCTCCATGTGGGAATCGGCAGTGGCCTGTGGCTCTGAGGTAGCGGGCGTCAGGGGCTGCGAAAATGCCTCACTGAGAACTGGCGACTGGCTTAGCTGAAGCCTCGTCGGTTTTGGACCTAGGATGCCTGTCCTTTTCCTTTTCCTTGCGCTTTTTATAAACTCTGGTCGTCAGTTGTTCCGACGGCATTATATAATTGAATCTTCGGCCAAAGTAATGAAAGGCAAAATCGTACCAATGCTTAATAGTGCGTTGGTTAAATCTAGCGCAAAACCGACAGCTAGCAACATTGCGATCAGTGCCTAGGCAAGGAATACAGTAAGAATGAAAATCCTTATGAGGTATTTGCTTCCCACAAGAAATACAGTTGTTTACTTTTTCTGACATTGGTCTGGAGCAAGAAAAAAGTTTCCCCACGGGGTGCTTAGCTTTAATGAAGACTTCAGATCTGAAATTCGAATTTGAAAATCTCAGGAGTCGGCCGACCGGCACTTGCGAACTGCTTTTGCTTCGGGCACCACGCGGCAAGAAAGACTGAAGAAAATGGTGTCGGCTATATCTTTTATACTGCTGGAGCACTAATGTCAGGGAAGAGGTGACAGCAACCGACGCCGGACCTAGACTTTGGAATTCAGGCCGACTGCGGGTAGCCTGCCATCAGGATAACCCAAGTGTAATGACTGCAACAGTGAAAGATTCTCTGATTGGGATGTGCAGGTATGCTTCTTTTAAATCTAGTGTTGCCAACCAGGCATCTTTGCCTAGCATAGGAAGTAATAGGTGAAGAGTCAGCATCTTGAATTTTGGGATGTCCAGAAAGATGTTTAGAGTAGACAGGTCCAGGATAGGACGCTACGATTTGTCTTTTCTGGGTACCAGGAAAAGGCTTGAGTAGAAACCTTGTCCCTTTTCTTCTTCTGGTACCAGTTGAATAGCCCCCATGCTTAAGAGAGAAAGTACTTGTTTTTGAGCCTCTGCCCACTGATTTGGGGGTAGGTCCGGCTACCCACTTGGCGTTGGCAACGTGTGGAAATGAAATCTGTATGCCTGGGGCACTATATTTAAAACCCATTTGTCCTGGGTAATGAGTTCCCAGTTCTCTGCATGAAGAACAATCTCCCCCCCCAAAGGGGCAGTCAGAAGAGAAGTGCTTGGAAATTTTAAAAGGAAGTCATTGAGACAAGTTTACCATAGGGGGAGTGCTGTTATTCCCAGATTTGGAAGTGGAGGCCCCCCACTGCTTAGTTCTGTGAGTCCCTTTGGACTGAAACCTAGGGGGTTTGCTGTGTCTGGGTTTGGCTTGAGAAGACCTGGAAGGGGCTGGAAAGGACCAATTCTTAGAGGGCCAGTGCCTATCAGGCAAAGATTGCTCCTTAAGCCAAACATGCCTTCTAAGCACAGACCCAGTAACAGCAGCCCTGCAAGAGGCCTCTAAAGAATCAAAACCACATTGCAAAGTATGTTTTCTAACTTGTTCAGCAGAATGCATTAAATCGTGTAAGTCTTTATTTTCCACACAGTCAGGAATCAACGTCATTTTCTGTTTAAGCAGTCTAATAACATGTTGCTGATATTTTAACATAAAAAATTGGCAGTTTAAAGCTCTAATGGCCAAGGTTACTGAAGTGTAAACCTTTTTACCCCATCTATCCAGCACCCTGGAGTCTCTATCAGAAGGGGTACGATTTTTAACAGTAGAAGCCTTAATGCCCTTGGGCCTCTGTGAAATAGTCTCTGGATCTGCAATAGGATTTTTGAAAAGGAACTTGTGGGACTCATGAACCCTGTAATATCTTTCAGGTTTACTAGGAGCAGGAGGCAAAGAATCAGGGGCCAAACTGGATTCCAAGAAAGCATCATCAACAATGTCTAGTATAGGAGGAATAGCTAAAGACCTATGCTGTGGTAGAAGGAAATCCCTAAGCCTCTTTTTTGAATCAGAAAATTCCTGGCTTTCCAAGTGAAAATGCTTCCTTAGAGTATGGAAGGTTTCCCCAAAAGAAAATCCTCAGAAGGGGAGGCAGTGGGAATTAGAGTCCTCTGCATCAGAATCCTCATAAGTAGGTAAAGACAAATCCAGGTCATCAGAAGAGTCAGAAAAAACAGAATCCTAATCAGAAGATTCATAATCAAGCTCAGCCCTAGGCCTCTTGGAAGGGGGGGGGGGGTTGACTACCCCTGATTAGAGTTATTAGATCTTCAGCCATTTTTATCATTTGTTTTTTAGGCATAAAGGCCTGGGCGTCAGGTTTTTAGACATGGATCGAGATTTATGCCTTAGTAATGAGGGAGGCGTTGATTTAATATGCAAGTCCGTAGGCCTGAATACACCCCTCAGAAGTCGGCGCCTGCACAGCGGCTCTGGACCCATCCAAGGTGGAGACATCCGCGGGTTCCATAGTTGAAGTATCTCGTGGCATACCAGACTCCAAATGGGTCTCAGTAGAGGCCTGCGAATCAGAAGTAGCAGTATCAGGAACTGCAAAAGCACCTCACTGAGTACCGGTGAACTGGCGACTGGCTTAGGAGAAGCGTTGTTGCCAGTTTTGGACCTCGGCAGCCTGTCTCTGTCTTTATCTTTGCGTTTCTTCAGATTCCAGGTAGTCAGAAGGCTAACCGACGACATATCTGGATAATTAAACCGAGAACCAAAATATTTAGAGGCAAAAATATACTGACGGCGGATACTGCGCTGATTAAATAAAGCATAAAACCGACAGCAAGGTACGTCGTTGTCAGGGCCTAGGCAAGGAATACAGTATGAATGAAAATCTTTATGAAGTATTTGCTTTCCACAAGTAATGCAATAATTAACTTGTACTGACATCGGTAAGGAGAAAGAAAGAGTTTCCCCAATGGTGTACTTAGCTTTAATTGAAGACTTCGGTTCTGAAACTCGAAAACAAAAATTTCCGGAGTCGGCCAACTGGCACTTGCGAACTGCTTCTGCTTCGGGCACTGCACAGCAAGAAAGACTGATGTAATGGCGTCGGCTGCATGTTTTATACTCCTGACGACCTGACGTCATGGAAGAAGGGACAGCAACCGACACAGGACCCAAGACTTTGTTAATCAGGCTGACTGAGGGAAACCTGCAAGCAGATTACCCAAATGTAATGACTGCAACAGTGAAACACAAAGGACATCCACACCTCTGCATTTTGAGACGCAGAAACAAGTAAATACACTGCTATGATCACCAAGTTACACTCAGCAAGGGAACAATGGTGGCATCATGAAAGCTAGGAAAGCCTCTCTGGATGGCAACTGGATATTATACTGTAACAAGGTGATCTCATTTTCACAGAAGTCTGTACATTCACCTCTTTGGGATACTTGGGAGGGTGGCCTAATGGTTAAGGTGTTTGCCTTACAAACACAAGGTACAAGGTTTGAATCTCACAGGGGATAATTGGCTAGGTTTAAAATGGCTCGCAAGGGTAGTTAGCCTAGTACTAATCTATGAATCTATACTCAGTAAACCAGTGTGGGTTTGTTTGTATCTGAACTCATTTTCCAAAGAGTATTGAAACCCTTTTCAGCACAAGAAGGAATATAAACTGGAGCAAAGGGACTTTGAAATCGTCTGCAAGTCACAGACCCATTTATTTCTACTTTGAAGAAGGTCAAGGAGTCGTCGCAACTGAACAAGTGACAGTATGAAGCAGAAAAGGTAGTGAGAAAGGGAAAGAGATCATTAATTAATATCAGACTCGCTGAATCCTACAAGACCAAACACCAAAACACAGGAGCAGTCTTTTAATGTCTATACTGAGGCTGCAGTCCTATTCTGACTAATCAAGGCAAACAGAACACAGCTCTGGATAAAGTGCCCCTGATAAGCAAAAGAGCAAATCCAATGAAAAACACTCCAGAGGCACACCACGACAAATGGAGCTGACCTGATGAAAACATTTTTATTCTCACAAAGAGCACAGAACAATGGCCAGTAAGCGCTTTCACATTTCTCTGAATGCTTCTTCAGACTTAAAAGTACTCCTTCTATAGTACATCAATATAAAGGCTGGTTTAACCAGCTTGCACCAATCAAAATCATCCCATTACATTGTTAATTAATGCAGTAATTAAAAATCAATGAAATCATCTCTGCCTAGTAATGCTTACAATGCTGAAGAATGTAGTGTGTCATCACATAACGATGCATATAGAAAGCATATGCAAATGAGTGCATGCAATAAAAACAAACGTCTGTGTGTGTGTGTGTGTGTGTGTATATATATATATATATATATATATATATATATATATAAAAAAACAAACGTCTGTGTGTGTGTGTGTGTGTGTGTGTGTGTGTGTGTGTATATATATATATATATATATATATATATATATATATATATATATATATATATATATATACATATATATATATATATATACCTATATATATATATATACATATACACACACACACACACACACACACACACACACACACACACTAACTAATAAAATGTGCATAGACAATATATATAACAAGATACAACCACTGACATATAAAATATGGGCATTCATATAAATGTCCTGCATCTAAAAACATGTTTATTCTAGCCATTTAACATACATAATGTCAGTAAAATTTCACTGCCATAAAAACCTGCTATTCCATAAAATCTTCATACTCCTGTATATATAAATACATGTATTCATACTTGTGTACCAAGGTAATAAATAGGGGTCTGCCCATTAAAAGTGACTAGTGAGTAAGGGATCTATCTTTAAGGAAGGGTTTCAGTGAAATCCTATCATTTAGGCCGTGTAACCTACCTGCTTGTAACCTCAGGATCCATCTAGCTTCCTGCTTCTCAGTCTGGTTCCTGACATCACCTAATCTCGCTGTTTTGTATATTAATTCCCTCACCGTAAACCGAAACTTGTGTGTTGTATCTGTATGCATTACATGTCTTGCAACAGCATTACTCTCATCTTCTCTATGGATGGCATAAATGTGTTCCCTCACATGCTCTCTCAGCATTCTGTTGATTTTGCCAACATAGAAGCAACTGCATTTCTGACATACAGCTAGATACACGAGATCCCTTGTCTTACAGTCTGAATATATTTTAAAAGAAAATACATGACCTGTGTCAGGGTGAACAAATTCCTTGCTCCCAGACATGAAACTGCAGTGGTTGCATGACCTACATAATAACGACCCTACTCTGGCAGATCTGGTCCTATCCCTTCCAGTCTTCTCATAGCACAATATCCTTTTCAATGACTGAATATTCCTGTATGTAAGATTCGATGTATTCCCTGCTGCTTCTATGACTTTACTGTCCAAAGTGAGTATGTGCCAATTATTGTGAATGACATCTTTAATCTTTCTACTATTGTTTGTGTAGGGTATCACTATCCTATTGATATTACCAGTACCTCTGGTTCCAATAGTCTCTTACATAATCTCCCTCTATTCCTCAATGTATGGTTTTTACCTGTGGTGTCCCTTCTGGTCACAATCTCATCATGAATATCATCAGTTTCACAGCTATGGTACCCTCTTTCCTTAAATTCATTCTCTAAACTGTCTAACCTGAGCCGAAACACAGAATCTTCGCTGGTGAGCCTGGAGGCCCTTAGGGCTCGACCTTTAACTATATTTCGATAGATGTGTGGAGGGTGCATGTTTGTGCGATGTAACAATACATTCTTCCTACAAGTCTTCCTAAACATCTGTCTTTATCCCTTCATCTTGTTTATATACTAACACATCTAGAAATTCTCTCTCTTTCTTGGACCAATTCCCTGTAAAAGAGAGAAAAGTGGTAGTGCCATTTATATACTCTATGAAACTTTGTAAACTATCATCACCCCTCCAAACCAAAAACACATTTACAAAGCGTTTATAGTATTTGATCTGAGTTGTATACTGTGTATTCTGCATCACATAGGTATCCTCCCAATACGCCATTACCAAATTGGCATAAGAACTGGCACACGGAGTCCCCATCGCTACACCTTTCGATTGTAGAACATAGCTGTCATCATATATAAAGACATTGTTTTTCAAGATGACACCCATGAGCATTGCACATTTAATGATCAAATCTCTTGGAATACTTTTCTCTATCAGGAACAACCTCATATATTCAACACCTGTTTCATTTGGTATACTACTAAACAATGAGGTGAAATCTAAAGTAACTAACAAATCTGAGGATATATCACCTCCTGTTTTCACATACTCTGTCAGAGTTTCCATGAAATGCTGGGTATCTCTAATCACTGTTGTTGTCGCAACTATTTTCAGTCACTGAACCTTGTGGTAATTTATATTTGCTACAGTGGAATGTCCATTCTTTTTGTTTACCCTTCCTCGATGTGTAAGCCACAGGATACACAGCTAAGACTGCTTTACAGAACCAGTTGGTAAGTGGAAGGCGAGGACCTCTTAGAACATATACGGCCATGTCGAGTGACAGGATCTGCAAACGCTGGTGAAGAAGGGTGACTAAGAGGGAACTTTAGGAGAATGTACAGACATGTAATAAAAGTAAAACAAAAAAGAGGATGC